>NC_092276.1:4395781-4695781 GCF_036320965.1 Panulirus ornatus
ATAGAGTTCACAAGCGAACGGCGGGACACCGTACCGACCCCCGGGAAGGGGAGAGGGGGGGGATTAAATGGTCGGTCAACTTACTTTCGTGCATTCCAAACTTTTCTTCTCTGGTTGCGAAGGTCGAGCGGGACAGGATGACGGACTGGTGCTGCGTAATTCCATGACTCCGTGAAGTAACAACTTCAGGGAATCGCTCGTGAGACGAGGAGGTGAAGTTTTCTCGACACTGATGATCAGTGTGAAGCTCGACATTACCACTTCTGGTGAGCGATGGCAACAGAAATTTTCCGTTGGAGGAGGAGGAGGGTCTGGGAGGAGCGGGGGAGGGAGGGAGGGAGGAAGAGGGAGGGGGTCGGATTCTGTTCTGTGGGGGATCTCATTCCCTCCCTTGGGAGTAAAGGAGGGAGAAGGTTGGTGTATATTTCACGGCGAACAAGTTATCGACGATGCAAAATATCCGACGACTCAAAACCCTGAAGTTCAACTTAGATTATGTGAAGAGATAAGTCAATAAACAGACAAATAAACAAACTGGTAAATCAAATGTATAGATTGAATTATTTTTTGGTGTCAATATAATAATTATCTTATTACTTCTGGAGGAAAAAAAATGAACAACTGGGTCACTGTAATAAGGACTTATGTGTCTTTTTCCCCCTTTTTACGTATGTTTTTGTTTATATCTTGGCGCCCATAATGAAAAGTATGATTCCTTTTTTGTTTAACTTAGCTTCTTGATTACTTGATTACGGCGGTACGATCACTGTGCACGACGGTACGGCTCTCCAGCACGACGGTACGACCCGTGAGCATGAGGGTACGAGCCTTGAGGGATGATGGCCTGACCTTTGACCTGATCCTTAACGATCAGAGGAAACGTCAGGGAATAATACTCAGAGGTCGTACCGTCGTGCTCAGGGGTCGTACCGTTGTGCTCAGAGGTCGTACCGTCGTGCTCACGGGTCGTACCGTCGTGCTCAGGGGTCGTACCGTCGTGCTCACGGGTCGTACGTACCTTCTTCGTCCTAGAGGGTCGTACCGTCATGCTCAGGGGTCACAGCTTGGTGCTCAATAGTATAAATTCGATATATACAAGCAAAACATTTATAAAAAGCACAGATGGAAAAATTTACTTTTTTGGCTACGAATATTACAATATATATATATATATATATATATATATATATATATATATATATATATATATATATATATATATATATACTGATTGTTTTCCATGCAATACGAAATAATCTGGTGTGTGTATCTATATATTGTTGCTTTTCTTATTTCTTCCATTTTCTGTGGAAATTCAATTTCGTTCAACTTTTCCCCCTAAATTTTTTGTTTGTTTATGAATCGAATATCAACGATATGTAACCTCTGACCAAACGTGTTTCCAATACAGTACATGCATAGAAACGGCACTCAAATGAAAAAGCAACACACCATATACTAAATGTTTTTGATCCATTTTAATTATCTAAAACAGTATCGAATATATATATATATATATATATATATATATATATATATATATATATATATATATATATATATATATATATATATATATATATATAAAAGAGGGGCTTTCAATAAGAGGACTGACATATACTGATAATCTAATTGTAATATTTTGACAATATTCACTCCTGCTAAGATAAATAAATTAAGCCAAATATTTTAAAGAAAAAAAACAAATGCTTCTCGTAAGGAATTCCTAATTCCCTCAAAAAGTGTTAGACACGGCTGAAGCGGAGTCTTGATACAACATAAAATCCTCTTAACTTTGATGATCGAGATCTTATCCTTCTTGGGTTGGATGTGGTTCAGTACGCCTGGCTCACAGTACACCACAGGGTTGTGCTCCTCAATAACAGAATTATAAACTACCTCACGATATGAGGGACTGTGTATATACGAGCAATGGAGAAATAGCAAAGAAATTTCCGTGTACTTTAGATTACGTTTGTTCTTTGGTTGTGACAAAGACAAGATTGGTTATCTCGGCCGAAAATTGACCAAAAGAGACTATAGAACTGTTTCCAACTACCAGAGAGAGAGAGAGAGAGAGAGAGAGAGAGAGAGAGAGAGAGAGAGAGAGAGAGAGAGAGAGAGAGAGAAGGTCATCTTGGATTAAATTGGATTCTCTCTCCGAGTTACCTTTGATGCCGCTAGAGCAAATAAGAAAGTCACCCGCGGGGGAGGAGGTGTGTGGGGGTGTGTGAGGGGTCGAGACTGATCTAGCGAGGCTCTAGGCTCCTCTGGCTAGAGGCACGGAGGCTGTTATGTGCTGCCACCTGCAGTTGAATGGTGGTTCCACATCCAGTGGTCTTGTGTTGGCACCATGGGCTGAACACTGGGGTAACAACACTGGCTTAACAACACTGGGTTAGTAACACTGGGGCAACAACATTAGGGTGACAACACTGGGATAATAACACTGAAGTAACAACCCTGGGGTAACAACATTGGGTTAACAACACTGGGGTAGTGATACTAGGGTAACAACATTAGGGTAACAACACTGGGGTAACAACGCCCTATTTACCACTGGTAACGTGTAACAACTGTAGTGTGTGAGTCGTGTGATGGAGGGATCAGGAGTACCTGATTCCCGTCAGCAGGAGGGAGTCCGGTAGTGCCAGGATCCTTGACAATACGTCATCAAGAACACCCTGGGTACCAGAGTACGACCCTTGAGCACGACTGTACGAATTTTCGGCACGGCTGTTACGACCCTTGGGTATGATGGCCTGGCCTCTGATCTCAGCCAAGTCAAAGGCCATTATAACACACACACACACACACACACACACACACACACACACACACACACACACACACACACACACGTCGTAAGCCTCTCTCACTACGACCATCAGAGACGGATCCACTGTGTCAAACAATACGTCTTTAGGAAAAGGAAAAGTACCTCTCCAGGGCTTCAAATCCGTCCAGCGTAATGATCATCAGTCCTCCAAGATTTTCCGCCTCCACCACTCACAGCTCAGGTGGATTCAACACGTCGGTTGTTAAGTAGAGGTGGTGGTCTCTCTCTCTCTCTCTCTCTCTCTCTCTCTCTCTCTCTCTCTCTCTCTCTCTCTCCCCTGAGGTTAAGCTAAGGTGGTGGCGTTGGGCCTCGCTCCCTCCCTCTCTCTCTCTTCTCCTTGGCTTGGTACTAACACTAGCCCACAGGTGTAGCTCAGGTAATTATCAACATTAACCTAAACACAGGTAAATTACTTACACATCCTCCTCTCCCTCCTAACCTACCCACTAACCCTCTCTCACCGGCTCCTCCGTACAACCAGGTTGACCACAAACACTCCCCCCCCCCTCCACGTTTTCTGTCTCTTCTCTTCAGTTCATGACCGAGGGAGTCGAACGTGCGTTGTCACGATGCCGTAGAGTATTTTTGCGAGTGTGTAGTTTTTTTTTTCACTTTAATTCGTTAGTTGGAATTCTTCCCATGGTTGATATTGTACATAGTTTGGTCATCGGTGAAAACAAAAAGAAAAACGGATCTAAATATTGTATTCTACAATATTAAATTCTAATGCGCTTCGCTATGTAATCAGATTATTGAAATTCTCTCCCATGGTAAGGATTTTCATGGACTTACTTGGGTAGTATAGTGACGGTCTGGTTGATCTGGTGGCCTAACTGGCAGATGAGGTGAGCTAGGCTTGTTTGGCAGACGGTGACACTGCTACAGGAGGGGTGACATTCGAGGCGAAATTCAAGTCTTTAAACATACTGGATTTTGCTTTTGATTCAAAAGTGCTGAGGACAAAATGTTTCCTACAATTTCCATCATGTGACTCAAATTTCTACCGCACTCTACATATGGTAATTAACAACCTTATAATCATAACCCCGTCATTTAATGAAGGCGAGATATCGAAGCATTATTCATCAGTACAACTTGGGCTTAACATAGATCTTACTACAAACTTTTCCAATAAAGTATCAATGTAATAATGATCTCTTATCTACTGACAAACAGTTCTTACAGGACTTATTGGATTAATGACGTGACTCAGTAGTACATTCTGATTGGAAACTGTATTGAAGACAGAGGTAGCAGAATACTGCATCAAGGTTGGTAAAATTACTAATGACCAAATGATTGCCGCTCTGTTCATGAATCCGGTGGTGCGATCGCTGAGTACGTTGGCACAACCCCTCAGGCTGGCGTTACAAGCCCTTGGTCGTGACGGCGTAACGAGTAACGTGACCCATAAAGGCGAGGCCAAAATACTCAAGGGATCGTACCACCCTGCTGAAAGGTCGTACCGTCGTGCCCAACGGTCGTACCATCGTGCTCAACGGTCGTACTGTCGTGCTCAAGGGCCGTACCGTCGTGCTCAAGGGCCGTACCGGTATTCTCATACGTCAGCACCATCTTGCACGAGTACTTAATGAAATCATATCACCGGGAACGAGACTATGATCAAACAAGTGTTTAAACACCTTATTGGATCAGCGAATATATACTCTTGAGAAGTCAAACCTAATCTTGCAGTAGGTCTTCCTCCCAGTGTGTGTGTGTGTGTGTGTGTGTGTGTGGTCCCGCAGGGTGAGGTTCTTGGCTCCCAACATGTTTTGCAACATCCTCCCTCCCCATCCCCCCAGCCCTCCCACTCCTTCTCCCCCTCCCCACTTCTGTTACATGTAGGTTGGGACGGCACGTGGCCTCTGAGAAAGAGGAGGAGGAGGAGGAGGAGGAGGAGGAGAGGTATCGTTGGTGTGGCAGAGAAGTGGAAGGTTTCATTGGAGATGAGGAGAATGAGGAGGACTCCATGTGAAGGTAAGGACAAGAGGCTTCACATGAGAAGAGGCTTCACGAGGGAGCAGCCAGGAGGAGGAGTATCGCCTCCGACCGAGTTAACCACAACAGTTTTTGTCCAGCTGGGAACTGGTGCAGGAGATTATGAGTCGTGTGGTGAGTAGCGTGGCTAACCTCACCAGAACCAGTGTGTGTGTGTGTGTGTGTGTGTGTGTGTGTGTGTGTGTGTGTAAGATCGTGCCCTTCCGTCATTATTAACATTATAACTTTTCACGTGCTTAAAAGCTATAAAAGACATTCCTTTACTAGAATCCCCGAATCTGATCCTTTAGAGAGGAACTAAACAGCCACCGAACCCTACTCCGAAAATAACTTTTGGAAGAAAGAAATGCTCAACTCCTCTTCCCCTCGCATGACTTTCTATTCTGATATGAAATAAAGATCTGAACACAACAGGAACAGAATACGATACATGAAGACCTGACAGCCTCGAAGCCTTATATATACATAGTGAATCTGGGATGTCCTCTATGCGTCCAGAAGATCCAAATTAAAGATGATTTTTCACCATCATTTTCTCTAAACATTACGTGCGCATCATCTGCATCAGTTCACCCACATCCAACTCTCACTAGATAATGTAGTCCAGATGTAAGGCCACATTAGCAGGTCCAGTCTTTTCACAGCACTTTTACTTTCCGTCTTTGGGTTTTTTAAGAATATTTCATCAACTCGTTTCATCATATTCTTCACCATTTCTTCATTTACCTCCATCCATCTATCTCTGTCTATTATTGCTAATTCATTTATTCCAATGCGGTGGATCAGGGACATACAACCCCCTGGAAAATTCACCGGAAATATCAAACTCTTCATCTCACAAAGTCACGGAAATTGAAAATAAAATCGAAGTTCTGAGTTTGCCATCAACGTTCCATTATTTCTTTTTCTCTTTTCCACTAAAATGTAACATCATCTGACACCGGCTCGAAAACCCACTCCACCTCAGCTGTGACTCAAGTTCTCCCTGCAGCAAAAACACAAATATTTCTCAAACAAAAACAGGGCGGCCATCCAGCCAGCCGCGGGTAATGGAGCCCAGACGACACCTTGAATCTATTGCTTGCTTTTCCTCGTACGTTCCCAGCTCCTCCTCTGTGTGGCAAGCCCGTTCTTCTCCCGATAACCATCTCCCATGTAACCTACAGGCATCCTGGACTCACTCTAACACCTTGTTTCATCTGTGTCAACCACTTCAACTGCCAATAATGCCTTTACTATCATTATACGCCTTTTCAACTCTTAATAACATCTCTGTTCTCATAGAACTCCCTTTAACTCTCTCTAACATCTTATATAATAATAATAATAATAATAATAATAATAATAATAATAATAATAATAATAATAATAATAATAATATCTCAGTGCAAATCAAGACAGTATACCCGAAATATAGAAAACGTGGGAGGGAGACACGTGTTTCACTAACCAGGTGCTTGGTGTTAGTGAACTCTTTGGACCTCAGTCTATCTTGTTCGAGGGTCAAGAAGCATCAGGGCAGATCATAGCTACATGTGTAAGCTCTCGATAAGGCGTTTCATAACCAGAATAACAATATGACAATATCATTTATTGTAGTTTCTCTCTCAAAAATCATTGGACACTGAGGCCCATTGCTGGCTCTCATCTGATTAATATTCATTCATCTATAAGCAAATGAAGGTGAAAAGTTGTCTGAATAAAGGTAATCCGATGACAGAATTTAGATAAGACAAGTTTAGATGGTATGCCATTGTTGAGGAAGTCATTGGCGTGCAAGATAGTGAAGCAGTGATTTATACAGTGATGTAAGATACCATTGCTGTAGCGGTGAAGGATACATATTTCTTCATTCATAATGAAGATAGCACATCGACCTTATGTCCTTGAGGAGGATGGGTGGGTTGACGCGGAGAGGGTCTGGTGTGTGTGTGTGTGTGTGTGTGTGTGTGTGTGACGAATCTCTATCTCGTAATAGAATTGTGAACTAATGTTACCACCATTAGCTCCGGGTTGTCGACTGTTACTATCGTTACCTCCAGGTTGTACTGCTGCCTAGCAAGCGGAGTGTTCTTGTACACAAGGAAAAAGGTGAAACACTTATATATTTACTTCAGAGAAAAAAATTCTCCTTAAGAATGAATACTTGAATATTCGATTGCTTGAAAACTGATCCTTTTGTCTGAATAGGAGTGAGTTTGAGCCACTGGCTTGTGGTGCCACAATACCTGGATATCGTAAGATCTTGAGGGGAGCACCAGCCCCAGATAGTGAATCATGAAATGCATCATACGTGGAGAGACAGGTGAGTATTTCACTTGGTCAGTCAGAGTTACGATAGCCAGAGAGTATCCCACATAGTTCTGCTGTTCGCGGAGTATGATTTCCACACTAGCGTGATTCGTCGATGTGTGAGTCAGAGGAAGTACGTTGTAGACAGCAGCCGCCCAGGGAAATACTCTACTCCTGAGTCAGGAGTCTTGATATGGCGGCCAGAACCATCTTACACCACGAGTTAAAACTGCTAGCCATCTGGTCCTCCTCCTCCTCCTCCTGCTCCTCCTCTTGCCTCACCTTCTTAACACCTCCTCCAACCTTAACCTTGTCCTTTCTCTCTGTAACTCCCTCCGCTGGGCAAGTCCTCCGCCCCTCCTCTGAACACTCCCTCTTCCTCCCCACTGAACACCCCCTCTTACCCTACCCTCCCTACTCAGTGGGTCAGGTCGGTGTGGCCATTCACAAGAGCCTATTTGTCACCTGTACTAATTACTAATTACCACCGGGATGGCCCGACCTCGTTTGCATAACAAGGAGGAATGAGCAACGAACAATGATTTGATAAATAGTAGACCTTCAGACGCCTCACCGACCCATCCCATCCGCTCGTCTCATGTTTCAACACACGAGGATGTGGGATGCAACAGCACAGAATCACTCTGCGGAAAGTAAAAAGTTCTGGTCCACTGGTGACGCCGGACCACAGAAACAAACATATTTCAGGTCTTACAGATAGCTGAGGTAAAATCTCTCTAGCCGGAACATTAGACGCTGATGGTTAAATCCTTGAGCACGACGGTACGATCCTTAGGCACGACAACGCGGTCTTTGAGCTCGACGGTAAGGCCCTTGAGGACAATGGCTCGGCCCTTGAACAAGACAATACGACCCTTGAGTACGGCAGTTCGACACTTAGGTTTGGTCGACACTATCCTCGACCTCCACTTTAGATATGGTCGGCAACAACCCACATAACACCGCCGGTAATGAGACTAATCTTCGCTCTTATCGGCTAACGGGTTCAGTGATTCGCTTTATCAATGAAACAATATCGGGCGTTGGCGATACCTAAGGGTGAAGTCCTTAACCTCTAGTGCTGGTGATACAGAGACCAGACACTTAGCGTCCTGGCCTGGTGATAACCAGGCCTTAACGTCTAGTGCTTGACAACTTACTGAGGTTAGACACTTTGAGTCTTGGCGATATTTGCAGTCCTAGTCTTTGACAGCCTCAGAGTGCGACATTAAGAGGCTAGATAGTTAACGTCCAGCGCTGGCCATATCCAGAGATCTGAGCCCAACTTTTCAGCCAGACCTTAACACCTGGGTCTGACTCTAACGTTTCGGTTTGACCTGACCTTTACGTCTTGAGTTTGTCTTTGACGGTTCGATCAGTCCTGAAGGTTTCAGTCTGACCTTAACGTTTCGGTCAGACCCCTAACGTTTGGCTCTAACGCCTAACGATTGGTCCAGACCCTAACGTTTGGCTCTAACGCCTAACGATTGGCCCAGACCCTAAAGTTTGGCCCTGACCTTAACATTCGGGTCAGACACAAACGTTTCACCCAGACCCCCTCCCCAGTGTTCCAGTCTGACCCTAACGTCTGGGCGGTGTTTACACGGAGAGAGCCTCCGGTTTAGACCATGCGAGCCGTATAATCCCGAGGCCTCCTCAACGGAGCGCGTCCTCTTGATGGCTACAGAGTTAACCCGTTCCTGACCCCTGTCAGTGTGCCGGGACGGGCTGTCCGTCAGCCCTCACGGGCCAGCCCTGCCCTCATCCCCACCTCCCTCATCTTCGAGAGGGGTTGTTGTTTGTCAGACCCCGCAAGGCCGCTCGTCAGCCACCACCTCCCTGCCTAACTCTCCCCCGTATCGTACCTTACTCTTCCTTCGTTCACCCTTTATTTATCCCATTGCCTCCCACCTGCCTCTCGACCTTCCTCTATAGATCAAATGCCCAAGTATTTAACGTTTCTTGTTCCCTAAAATGACTGCTGTATTAAGATGGCCGAGTCTAAGAGGTAAAACGCCTCATATGGTCTCCTTCTCTGTTTCTTCTTTTGGGAAAGTAAGACAGGAGGGGAGGATTTCCAGCCCCACGCTCCTGCCCCTTTTAGTCGCCTTCTACGACACGCAGGGAAAACGTGGGAAGTATTCTTTCTCCCATATCCCCAGGGATGATATATATATATATATATATATGAATGCACTACATAATATTAGTCGGAAAATACTTGATGTAAAGTATACTCCTGCAAGAAGAACACAAGAACAACTAAAATGGCGCAGTAAAAAGAGATGTAGTCTACATGGACTCCGTTGATCGCAAGTCTACATTAACATTTATTGCATCAATCACTTGCATTAGTGGATGCTGTCATGAGCAACACCTGCTGGACTGAACAGTAATGAAATTCATGAGGTCGCCTTTTCATTTCACGGTGTATTATAGGAGGCAACATAAATCATTGCACAAGTTAACACTTTGCTTCCTTACACGTTCATACCTTAACATTCAACTTTCTTGGCTCTACCTTCATAACAACTGGGCTATAACTTCATGTACTTATAACCAACTAATCTTTGATGCCTTTGACATACCCAGAACACGAATTTTGAGTAAAACAATAAGTTGTATGATCACACAAATAATAAGTGGTATGATCACACAAATAATAAGTGGTATGATCACACAAACACTGAGCGTTCTAGGTAGGCGGATCGCAAACTCTGCCACGAGGCATATATCAAGCCTGCCATGTGTTAATGTCCTACAACTTATTTGGCTTATCCCCCGGCCACTCTCACCCCTGGTAGTCTGTAAGGACACACACACACACACACACACATACACACACACCGCCCGTCTCTGCATGCGTGTTGGAAAAATCAATTAGTTATTTATAGATGTATTATACAGCCCACACATGTGTTGCCGAGGTGTGGCGGGGAGCGTGGTGGCACCTACATCTAATTAAGATTACTGTTCAAACTTTTGATAGAGATCTTTGGTTTGATTGTCTAATTATGAAAGCCCGTCTGTGGCTTTGGTGTACCAGATCTGCTTTTTATTCCCACTTTGTTTTCATCTTCGATTATGTATTTCCATCGAAATCCTCTTGTGGCTCGCAGTTCATCTACGACGACGACGAGGAGGAGGAGGGGTTTCTGTACCTCGAGGTTCATCAGCGAAGAGCCGAAGGTCTTACTTGGTTGGAGCGGCGACACAGGACGGCGTGTAGGAGTGAGGGTGGCGAGTGTTGGGTCATTCATCACCAGACTCAACCCCTTGACACTGCCCACACCAGGCCAGGTCATCTATCACACCGGCAGGACTGGCCACTGCAGGTGGGCAGACACCCGTACAGGAACAGCGATCGTCCGGTCAAGCAGGGCAGTGCTTGTGGAGCGCTTGTTGCTTGCGAAGATGTTTTCGGTGCAAGCAGGGGAGTGTTTGTGATCCAGTGGTCTAGTGACTTTGCTTGCAGTGACGTACTGGGTCCAGGAGGTGGGGGATGATTGCAGCGGTGCAGGCATAGATTCAAGTGAGGCAGTGGTTGTGGTAGTGTGGTGTCTGTGGAGGTGTTGCGGTGGAGTGAGCATGGTTGTGGTAGAAGAGGATGAAAGATGTGGCGCAATATGTGGTTGGGTCACTTATAAGCGTCGCCTATCGTGGTTTGGTTTATAGATTTTAATACACTACTAAACATTTCATGGAAAAAAGATATCAAATACAGTCATTCATATATATATATATATATATATATATTCCTCTGTTCGCACTTATATAAGATAAATCATGTGGTTACGCCCTCTTCTTTCTCAGACTTATATCCACAGTTTGCGTCAGGTGGGATGAAGCGAGTACCGGCTATCTCACTGATGTAAAGCGCTTCTTAATTTTTCACTTTGCACACTAAGTCAAGTGGGATTAACGTCTCCATTCACACGTCCAGCCACACACACACACACACACACACACACACACACACACACACACACACACCTTCACTGTACTTGACCATAAATCATGCTACTGGATGCCTCATCTGAAAATACCTGCAGCTCTTAAACAATTTACTCGATGCATTTGTCCTTCGCTTACGTGGTTTACTTCTCCTCATTGGACGTTCAGCCAAGCGGTCGTATATCATCTTAACCACAGAGCTTCATCTTTTATCATACACCGGCTTGCTATTTCTTACATCTTCCTCACAATATCATTCTTTGATTAAGATATTCTCTCACTTCCATATCCAAATGTCTGAACCATTCTTATGGTTTACCCATTCAGTAGAGGTCTGAGTGCAGCTTTAGGTCTCCTTAATATAATGATTTCCAGTCTGGTGGCTGAGTCGTACTGACTATACAGACATAGTCATCATAAAAAGAGAGAAAAATTAACTATAAATTTCAGCCGAAATATATAAATATGTAGAGACTGAGCTGCTTTCATTTTGTGTACTATTGTGTCCTTTTGACCATAACACTGTTTCTTTAAATACTAAAACGTACATAGTACTAGGCGAGGCAAACTATAATGGAAGATGAAATATATTGATAATTCTAAACCTTCAAACACGTGAATTTCTGTAGCACTCTCTTAGTGATTTCGTATTGCGATTCAGAGGTTGTGATTTACGGTGAGCACGACTGTTTGAGGCACTGATGAAGATGTTGTAGCGAGTAGATGTTGTAGCGAACAGAATATTGACTACTGCAGCTGACGGAGAAGCTGCTGGAGAGACAGAGTAACGGAAGTATTTACGATGAAATGGACGGGTGGACAGAGCGAAGGATAAGGGGACGAATGGAGCGGAGGGACTGGGAGGCTGGATGATCGTAGGGGAGGCTTAAGACAGACCAGAGAGAGGAAGTGGTGGTGATGGTTGATAGTGACGGTGTGAGTGGCGGGTATGATGATGGTATGAAAAAATAATAAGTTAAAACTAAAATTTTGTGAGCCACTTTCCATCTTAGCAAGGAGTTAGCTCATCTGGAGAGAGAGAGAGAAGAAGAAGAAGAAGAAGAAGAAGAAGAAGAAGAAGAAGAAGAAGAAGAAGAAGAAGAAGAAGAAGAAGAAGAAGAAGAAGAAGAAGAAGAAGAAGAAGAAGAAGAAGAAGAAGAAGAAGAAGAAGAAGAAGAAGAAGAAGAAGAAGAAGAAGAAGAAGAAGAAGAAGAAGAAGAAGAAGAAGAAGAAGAAGAAGAAGAAGAAGAAGAAGAAGAAGAAGAAGAAGAAGAAGAAGAAGAAGAAGAAGAAGAAGAAGAAGAAGAAGAAGAAGAAGAAGAAGAAGAAGAAGAAGAAGAAGAAGAAGAAGAAGAAGAAGAAGAAGAAGAAGAAGAAGAAGAAGAAGAAGAAGAAGAAGAAGAAGAAGAAGAAGAAGAAGAAGAAGAAGAAGAAGAAGAAGAAGAAGAAGAAGAAGAAGAAGAAGAAGAAGAAGAAGAAGAAGAAGAAGAAGAAGAAGAAGAAGAAGAAGAAGAAGAAGAAGAAGAAGAAGAAGAAGAAGAAGAAGAAGAAGAAGAAGAAGAAGAAGAAGAAGAAGAAGAAGAAGAAGAAGAAGAAGAAGAAGAAGAAGAAGAAGAAGAAGAAGAAGAAGAAGAAGAAGAAGAAGAAGAAGAAGAAGAAGAAGAAGAAGAAGAAGAAGAAGAAGAAGAAGAAGAAGAAGAAGAAGAAGAAGAAGAAGAAGAAGAAGAAGAAGAAGAAGAAGAAGAAGAAGAAGAAGAAGAAGAAGAAGAAGAAGAAGAAGAAGAAGAAGAAGAAGAAGAAGAAGAAGAAGAAGAAGAAGAAGAAGAAGAAGAAGAAGAAGAAGAAGAAGAAGAAGAAGAAGAAGAAGAAGAAGAAGAAGAAGAAGAAGAAGAAGAAGAAGAAGAAGAAGAAGAAGAAGAAGAAGAAGAAGAAGAAGAAGAAGAAGAAGAAGAAGAAGAAGAAGAAGAAGAAGAAGAAGAAGAAGAAGAAGAAGAAGAAGAAGAAGAAGAAGAAGAAGAAGAAGAAGAAGAAGAAGAAGAAGAAGAAGAAGAAGAAGAAGAAGAAGAAGAAGAAGAAGAAGAAGAAGAAGAAGAAGAAGAAGAAGAAGAAGAAGAAGAAGAAGAAGAAGAAGAAGAAGAAGAAGAAGAAGAAGAAGAAGAAGAAGAAGAAGAAGAAGAAGAAGAAGAAGAAGAAGAAGAAGAAGAAGAAGAAGAAGAAGAAGAAGAAGAAGAAGAAGAAGAAGAAGAAGAAGAAGAAGAAGAAGAAGAAGAAGAAGAAGAAGAAGAAGAAGAAGAAGAAGAAGAAGAAGAAGAAGAAGAAGAAGAAGAAGAAGAAGAAGAAGAAGAAGAAGAAGAAGAAGAAGAAGAAGAAGAAGAAGAAGAAGAAGAAGAAGAAGAAGAAGAAGAAGAAGAAGAAGAAGAAGAAGAAGAAGAAGAAGAAGAAGAAGAAGAAGAAGAAGAAGAAGAAGAAGAAGAAGAAGAAGAAGAAGAAGAAGAAGAAGAAGAAGAAGAAGAAGAAGAAGAAGAAGAAGAAGAAGAAGAAGAAGAAGAAGAAGAAGAAGAAGAAGAAGAAGAAGAAGAAGAAGAAGAAGAAGAAGAAGAAGAAGAAGAAGAAGAAGAAGAAGAAGAAGAAGAAGAAGAAGAAGAAGAAGAAGAAGAAGAAGAAGAAGAAGAAGAAGAAGAAGAAGAAGAAGAAGAAGAAGAAGAAGAAGAAGAAGAAGAAGAAGAAGAAGAAGAAGAAGAAGAAGAAGAAGAAGAAGAAGAAGAAGAAGAAGAAGAAGAAGAAGAAGAAGAAGAAGAAGAAGAAGAAGAAGAAGAAGAAGAAGAAGAAGAAGAAGAAGAAGAAGAAGAAGAAGAAGAAGAAGAAGAAGAAGAAGAAGAAGAAGAAGAAGAAGAAGAAGAAGAAGAAGAAGAAGAAGAAGAAGAAGAAGAAGAAGAAGAAGAAGAAGAAGAAGAAGAAGAAGAAGAAGAAGAAGAAGAAGAAGAAGAAGAAGAAGAAGAAGAAGAAGAAGAAGAAGAAGAAGAAGAAGAAGAAGAAGAAGAAGAAGAAGAAGAAGAAGAAGAAGAAGAAGAAGAAGAAGAAGAAGAAGAAGAAGAAGAAGAAGAAGAAGAAGAAGAAGAAGAAGAAGAAGAAGAAGAAGAAGAAGAAGAAGAAGAAGAAGAAGAAGAAGAAGAAGAAGAAGAAGAAGAAGAAGAAGAAGAAGAAGAAGAAGAAGAAGAAGAAGAAGAAGAAGAAGAAGAAGAAGAAGAAGAAGAAGAAGAAGAAGAAGAAGAAGAAGAAGAAGAAGAAGAAGAAGAAGAAGAAGAAGAAGAAGAAGAAGAAGAAGAAGAAGAAGAAGAAGAAGAAGAAGAAGAAGAAGAAGAAGAAGAAGAAGAAGAAGAAGAAGAAGAAGAAGAAGAAGAAGAAGAAGAAGAAGAAGAAGAAGAAGAAGAAGAAGAAGAAGAAGAAGAAGAAGAAGAAGAAGAAGAAGAAGAAGAAGAAGAAGAAGAAGAAGAAGAAGAAGAAGAAGAAGAAGAAGAAGAAGAAGAAGAAGAAGAAGAAGAAGAAGAAGAAGAAGAAGAAGAAGAAGAAGAAGAAGAAGAAGAAGAAGAAGAAGAAGAAGAAGAAGAAGAAGAAGAAGAAGAAGAAGAAGAAGAAGAAGAAGAAGAAGAAGAAGAAGAAGAAGAAGAAGAAGAAGAAGAAGAAGAAGAAGAAGAAGAAGAAGAAGAAGAAGAAGAAGAAGAAGAAGAAGAAGAAGAAGAAGAAGAAGAAGAAGAAGAAGAAGAAGAAGAAGAAGAAGAAGAAGAAGAAGAAGAAGAAGAAGAAGAAGAAGAAGAAGAAGAAGAAGAAGAAGAAGAAGAAGAAGAAGAAGAAGAAGAAGAAGAAGAAGAAGAAGAAGAAGAAGAAGAAGAAGAAGAAGAAGAAGAAGAAGAAGAAGAAGAAGAAGAAGAAGAAGAAGAAGAAGAAGAAGAAGAAGAAGAAGAAGAAGAAGAAGAAGAAGAAGAAGAAGAAGAAGAAGAAGAAGAAGAAGAAGAAGAAGAAGAAGAAGAAGAAGAAGAAGAAGAAGAAGAAGAAGAAGAAGAAGAAGAAGAAGAAGAAGAAGAAGAAGAAGAAGAAGAAGACACGCAGGCTCAACTAAAGATGTAAAGTTAATGACAAAATACATATGCGTCACATACGTCAAAACAAAGAACATATATGCGTATCATATACCAAACGAACATGACAACGAATGATGATAACATCAACAAATTCTTCGTACAAAGACAGACACTGTTTTTGGAAGGGACGAAGCAATTCCCAGTATACGAGGCAAGGTAAGCCCCGGTATATCAATGAAAACAATCGTAACAATTAAATACAAGCGAATCATATATATTTTTTGGGAGGGATATATTTCATATGGGTGCAAACCACACTGTACCCTCTGGCGGTACAGAATGGTACAATGGCTAATAACATAGCCATCCGTAGCAAGCTGAAATGGCTATAATCACAGGGTACATGAACACTGTATCTATCAAGGTACAGTCTCTTACGTACCTCAGAGCTGGTGGAATTAATATCTGTCACTTGATAAGAGCACATATGTATATATATATATATATATATATATATATATATATATATATATATATATATATATATATATATATATATATATATATATATATATCAGGAGTATATAATGGTGAAACGGTGACATGTAGTATAAAACATCTGTACATGCAAATATACCAACAACAAAACCTCAACTGTATATAAAAACCTACACTTTACAGGTAGACCTTATTTCTTACGATAGGGAAGAAGACGGGGAATAATTCCTGGGTGGGAGTGATTACAGTTTGGGAAACATTTTCGACAATAAGCCCTAATATATGCCCGCGTGAGCACAGACTTCATAAAGTTCTGAAAATATAGCGGGAGACGAGACTCGCCAGAGATTTACTAAAAGAAATGCAGTCTGAACATCATTATTTACGACGAGGGTAAGTGTGCCCTTCCGTGCACGATCGTTCCTCTGATAATATCTTCTGTCTTGTTGATATAATTCGTGGATATAATTCTGATGATCCGATCGCCGATGATAATCTATCCCCCCCCCCCCTCCCAACTCACAACCTTGCCTTCAAGTATACACAACACTAATCTCTCCTTGTACTATCTCATACGATGTCCATTACTATCTCTACTCGGTCATCCATCATGTATCTCTCTGCGTCTTTACAGTCTCCAGGTATCTGAATTTCGAACGGCCACAAACACGGAGAACCTCTCCTTGCTACATCCCAGTCCTGCGCGCATCTTGGGAAATTCTCTATATTTTCACAACCGGATGAATGTAAGTTTCGGTCTGTAAAAGGGAAGAAGGAGGCGTGCGGATAAATGAAATCCGGTTATGAGCAGATGGACGAGCAATGTATCATAGGCCATATGAGGCTAAATAACCAAGTCTGCGCCACTCTGCTCTCAAGTTCCCTTCTTTACTACCTTCTCATCTTCAAGGTCCCGCGTCTCGACCCTTGCCGTCAAGCTGGGAGGTTCCCTAGAATATACATCGCTATATACATCGATCTATAAAATCAAGGGGAAAGACATCACCAGGGGATGAATGTAGCATCTTAATAATGACTTTCAGACGACCGTCTCTATGAATTTAATGACTTGTCCAGATATCAGACAAGCGAAACAAACGAAGCAGAAATCGCCGCCAGAACGATGGGTTCGAACGCTTTCCGGGATAAGTGATTATTATCAGTATCTTTAGTCATTTTTCTATCGCAATGAGAAACTTATCGATCATTCGCGGCCCTTACCTCGGGCCAGGACGAGCGGAAAGCGACCTTGCAGCCTCGTGTCACAAGAATAGAAATTGACAGGCGGCATGAAACACCTCGAATGCGATCTTGAGTTTGGTGTTCTTAAAGGTCATTATGACGCGAGGAGGCAGTTCTTGTAGACCCTTTTAGTGTTGCAGTGGTTTGCGTGCTCGTAAGGATCATTATGACGCGAGGAGGCAATACCCGTAGGCCCTTCTGGCGTTGCAGTGGTTTGCGTGCAACTTGGTAGTATTAATACAATCTTTATTTCAGTGGATAAGGCCAAACTTCACATTTCATCGTTGCAAATGTAACATGCTCTCGATCAAAGGAATACGTATATACTTCCCTCCCAAAAATAATCTTGTGCTACTCCAAGATAATAACTCACACCAGAAACATGATTATATTTGTTAGATACAGTAATGGTTGTGGCTGAGAGTAAACTGTCCAATATACGTCGACTCTTGCAGGTCGAAGGATCGTATTGAGGACCGGGAGTGAGAAGTGAAACTTTCGGACTAGAAGGACATTAAACTCACCAGGGTCTGGGGTGGCATGTGGTGACGGTGGAAACAACAGCATGATGTGGTAAGATCAGACAATATACGGAGACGATAACGAAAAGTATGGATAAGATGCAGAGTAAAGATAATAAACACGTAGAGACATGGCAAAATACGAAGTCCAAAGGCAAGGTATCAGAAAATAAATATTGTATGAATGTAATTACGAAACACAAGATGACAACTGGAAAATGGTTAATGAAGAGTAAAAGACTGAAAGGAATTGAGGCAGCGACAGAGAAGTTAAACAGAGGAAGAGATAACAGACGGAAGGTGTGTGTGTGTGTGTGTGTGTGTGTGTGTGTGTGTGTGTGTGTGTGTGTGTGTGTCATATAAAAGGAAGTTGTTTGGTATTATAACAACTAGAACATTATCTGTTCCAGCACCAATGATGAACTTTGTTCCAGAGCCTCTCATGAACTTTTCTATCCTGCTACTAAAGACACCCTTCCCATCCCATCAGCAGAAGATCCTTCCAGGTCCAGCATCTAAAAACTGAACTTTTTATTACTACTACCATCAGCATCCTCTTAGTTCTCAGCACCATTACACTTCAGTGTTCCAGCACCGTTAGATCCGCTCACCGAGGCTTGGCCAGAGCCGTATGCTTGACAGTCACCGGGTTTCTTCGTCTTCAAATCCCTTCTTTCCAGCACCACAAGACTCCATCCCACCGCTACGAAAACGAGTGCGTGTGATTGGGAGGAGGTCAAGAGAAAAGACACGAGTGTTGTTAAAGCTCTGACCAGCATTACCAGGTCCCCTTCATCTTTCTTCGTCAGAATCCTCTTACTAGCATTACCAAATCTTTCCAGATAATCACCATCAGTGAAAACATGTACAAACGTAGTCAGGCCGGTCACAGGGGAAGAGAAATTCTTTGAGCAGTGTTGTGTGCATGTTATACATGACATCCTTAAAACAAAATAATAATACATAGTGAAATGATACTGGATGGTGCTCATGGTGGACACACACACACACACACACACACACACACACACACACACAAATATATGCACCCTCAAAGCTGCAGGAGCTTATAATATAATGGAATCATTATCGTAATTACGATATAATTATATTATGGTCATAATATAATTACCCAGAACCAATTCTATAAAAAAGTACAGGTGTCATCCAGGACTTCATTATAAAGGCTCTTGCAGTCCTAGACTGCGCTACTTCCATTAGCATGGAAATGTGGACTCCTTTAGAGTGTCATGCCAATGATACCGCCTCGCCAAAGGTGACTTTTCACTCGTGGTGTAACCTCTCGCCCGGGAGCATCACTAGCATCATAGTTACTCCTACAGTTCTAATACCCGACCACCAGCACTAGCTATCACCCCAGCTCAAAACCCAGTCCCTATGTGAGCCATCTTACTCCCTAACATCTCTCCCGTCGCAGCTACGCCATACGAGGAGGCGTCCCACCATCATTTATACTCTTCCTCCTCCTTTTTACCTTACCCCCGACCCACCCACCATCTCTTCCTCCTCACTTCCCTTACCCTCCTCCACGTCTTGACCACCTCCCCCCTAACCATCCTCCGTCCCCCAAGCATCGCTAAGGGTGCGACCACCATCACCACGACCAGCGTCGTGTGTCGCTGAGGCTAACGAGGGAAGGCCGGCCGCGCTGACCCCTCCAGGTTCCTCCTCCCCAAATTACACCTCTGTCGTGGCCAGCGATGCCCGGGGTGCCTCCCACCTCATTCCTCATTCTCCAGTCCCCCAGATGCTGCTGATGGTCTGATTGCTCCACCTGCCGCTACTGTCTTTGGCGCTGGTGAGGATTCTGGCGGTGATGGTAGCACTGCTGTTGTTTTTACTCTCTTCCTCCTGTTGTTGTCACTACTGTATTTTGCTGCTCCTCACTGTTGTGGTGGTGCTGTTTTACTGAAGCTGTTACAACTGCTTTAACTGTTGCTCACGTTTGGTATATATATATATATATATATATATATATATATATATATATATATATATATATATATATATATATATATATATATATATATATATATATATATATGCAAGTCTTACACGACGCAAATATAGCACTATAAACTTCTACATTACTCTGCATGTTAATATGGTCTCACATATCTTTATTCCCTTACAACCCCAGGACACATTTTATGGGGCTCCTGCAGCTTTGAGGCTGCGCTCCACGCAGGAGGAGGGAAATGACGGACTCCATTGGTGTGAGATGGTCCATGATGAGGTGGTACTCCAATCGGTTCACTGATGATAATACAGCCTCGCTAAGGGTAAATGTTCACAGTGTAACCACTTGCACGTGCAGTCCGGTAACACCTCGGATATAAATTACTTGAATACATAAATGCGTGAACGCTGCAATACATGGAAGCGCTCTATGTATTGCTGTATGTCGTGAAATACTTTAACATAACTTTATGAACATCAATCTAGCTCAGTCTTTACGTCAAGTTCGGCCGTGCATTATTACCATCATGATCTTATTGTCTGATTAGAGTCTAATCTCAAGACATTTATATCCATGGTAACAACAGTGGCTGAGATTAATCTCAGTTACTCTAACTCCGTCAGCAGGAAGGATGTTTGTGAACACGTGAGGTGAAAGGGATGAAGAGAACCTTAAGGTAATAAATAATATATATAGTTGTAGATGGTAATGATCAATGAAGGAGTGCGTTACATGAGAACATAAGAAAATACTGATTCATACAGTGATGTAGAGATAATAATACCAGAGTTAGTGTAGCGGGGAAGAATTAGATGTTTCTCAATACCAGAATTAAGATTATTCATGAAGTTGATGTTCTTGACGATAGTGAGGCGGGTATTATAGGGTGTTGGATGGTACATGGGGTAGGATATGTGCTACTGAACTCTTACCATTAACAACCTAATCGTGACCTTGCTGTTACCATCGTTACGTCCGGGTTGTCAGGCAGGTGCTTCATTCACTTCAGCATGATGGATAAGGTGATACTTGTGCACGTCACTTGGTGTGAGGAAATACCATCGTGAGGACGTGAGCGGGAGGAGGAGGAGGAGCACCTGAGGGGAGGGTGTAATTACTGGCTGGCGGGTCGGCGCACCTGGATGGTGTGAGGCCTTGGGAGGCTACAGCACGTGGTAACCAAGTGGCTTAAATAAGTCGAGGTGGAAGATCAGCTGGCACGTAGATATTTACATCTATATGTACGTATGTCTATTTCTACTTGTGTGTGTGTGTGTGTGTGTGTGTGTGTGTGTGTGTGTTGGGGGACCTGTGCTTCTACTGGCTATATCACCATGAAGCATATGTCCCGTGTACGCATTCTGTGCACGTCCCCGGGCCAGCATGGCCACTTCTTTTAGAGGAACGCCAGAAGGACTGTAATCATCTTTCCTGGCTTCAGCAAGGACATCTGAACGGGTGTTGTAGTCTTGTTTGACGATGCAAGGAACGTGGAGGTGGAACGCATTCATCTTCATTAAGTACCTCCTCTTATTGGTTGCATGTGATACATGTCTCACTGTCGCATGCTGGTCGGAAGCTGAGAACACAGGTATGGGTAATCAGCAACATTGTCACTATGATCAGTCTGGTGTTGTTATACGGGGCAAGGTGACTGTGACTGCCAGAGGTGTTGGCTGCTGGCGTCCCTATAAGAACGCAGCTCATTAAGTAAACAAGTTGTTACTCGCAGCAGAATTTGTTGTCCGTCCTCAGACGGTGTTGTCAAGGGTTATCACAGTGTGTGTGTGTGTGTGTGTGTGTGTGTGTGTGTGTGTGTGTGTGTGTGTGTACCCACAGACCACTACTCTCTTGCTGCTTCTGTTGAAGGATAAGATGAGGTGTGAGTCCACAAGGATCAGTTGAGGGAGAAGATGGCGTCTCAGCTACGTCTCTTCCTTGTATATCAACTGACTGTTTGTGCTACGTCTTCTATCTCATTCTCGTATCTCCCCTGACGATGTGATCATTACACGAAAGTGCACTTGTGAACTTATCGTGTTTCATAATCCTGTGTTTTTTGCATATACTACATCAAGCGCAGCACTGTAACCTCTTGCAATATATATATATATATATATATATATATATATATATATATATATATATATATATATATATATATATATATATATATATATATTTTTCTGCTCATCTTTTGTTGAATCATTCATATTTTCATTTAGCTGTTCTCTGAATTCTTCCTCTATACCACATGCTCCATTTTATCATTCTATCTC
This sequence comes from Panulirus ornatus, assembly GCF_036320965.1. Taxonomy (NCBI): domain Eukaryota; kingdom Metazoa; phylum Arthropoda; class Malacostraca; order Decapoda; family Palinuridae; genus Panulirus; species Panulirus ornatus. The sequence goes on from NC_092276.1 coordinate 4,417,468, forward strand.
CAAAATCATAGTGATTACTCTTAAATATTTTTTCTGTTACCTTCTGCTATTCATTATGACTGCATATCTTAACACATTCTTTTCATAATGTCCTTGTACTCCTTTATTCACTATTCATGTGTTTCTGGATATATGCTATTTTTTCATTTCTTCTTAACATTTTTTTCTGTTCTCTTTTAGTGTCACTTTTCATCCAAACATGTGCACACTTGATTCCTCTCTATCTACTCGTATGCTTCAGTTTCACGAATGTTAATATTTTCACCTTCATCTCCTTTACCTTTACTCTTTCTAATCATCTTTCTAAATTGCACTTCTATATACCTCTTCTCATATCCAGCTCACTGCTCTTGTGTCTGTGTCTGTGATCATTCACTGCTTCATTCACGTTGTTTTCCCTGATTTATGGTTCGTCAGGTCCTATATAACCTCTCAAAGTAACAAGTGCTTTTATTCATAATCTTATATGAAACGTTTCGGACGAAAGACCTGCTCGAGGCTTGGATGAGAAACCGGAAAAAAATGGTTTAGAGAGACAGGCAGGCACTCCCTTCATCTCCTCTGTCGTATTTCATGGGCAAAATGATAAAAGTCTTAGCAATGGAGAGGGTGAAGAAAAATGTGAGAAGACAATAAACAAATCCTCCTCCTCCTGCCTCTCTGTATCTCTCCTTCACCCAAGATCATCTCTACACATTCTCTCTTCCTTATAGTCGTGCTCAAGGGTCGTACCGTCGTACTCAGAGGTCGCAACGTGGCAGAAACAAGTGTCGAACCATAGCAAGTCCTGAACATTCTTGTCTTTACTCCTTCGCCTCTGCGCCTCACTCCTGGTTAGCATCTTTACGCTAATCAAGGTATAATTTGTGGAGACTCTGAGGCAAAGGCCTAGCGTCACCTGGTGCTGCCTTGGAGACTGGCTGCCAGGAGTATGGACATATTTAGAGGAAATAAAATCGCTACCACTAAGGAGAAAATGGAAAGCACGAGAGACAAAACTACGCTATAAACGAGGCGAAAGTCTCCAGGCGAACATGTCCTGGACTTGGTTGACACAAATGTTTGATGAGTCAAGAGGGAGCGTCGCAGATGCACAACTTGGGAGGATAAGCAAAAAACATCGTCGAACACAGGAGGCGACATGAGCCAAAGTCTCCTTAGAGGCTTCAGGGGATCAACAATTTTGACGTATTTACTTCCTTTCTGCTGGCGTCCAGCGAGAGGGGGGAGGGAAGGTGCAGATGGATTCGTGGAGGGGGAAATGCTTCATGTGGAGAGATTTCCATAAAAGCTCAGAAAGAGGAATGACGTCGACCACGTAAAGGGAAGTATAGGTAAACACCTCCTTCTCTGAGTCTTGAAGAAGACGACAGATTAGCTGTACACCTGTAGTGTGCACGGTCGGTACATCTGCATAATGTCACAAACTGAGTGTAATGTCTTAAAGACGGAGGAACATTCTACGTGCATTTTTACCCCTGGTCACAAAGTTATCGTACAACTCACACACAAAAAATTTGGCACTTATGAAAATACCTCAAACATATAAACTAAAAGTTATGATGACTTATTCACTTAATCTAATCTGTCTTACGTCAAAAGTCGAGTAATAAAGGAGCAAAGTTTGTGTAAATTTGCGAACAAAAGTCATAAGACTCGGGTTATTATCATGATTATTATCTGCTTTATCTAAGTGTCATTATGATACCTTCCTCCCCATCATAGACCATCAGGTCTTCTATTATTTGCCCTTACCATGTAGTGCTCTCCAGCTGATAACCAAGTGGTAAACCACCAGGTATTCTGTTACCTGTCTTTCCTAATTCAGTAATGCATGACTGGAACCAGAGTGTGTGTTGACCTCTCTAATCCCATTGTACAGAGAAGGTTTTCTAAAACCAGTACCTCTGCCTAGTGTCCTACTGGAGCGCGTATAACACATTTATTTCTCAATCTAATGCGATTCAAATGTCTCCTAAACCAGTTATGTTAAGGAGAACGAGACCTCCTCACAACCACGTGAGGACAAATTATAAGTAATCAAGAGGATTGAGAATCATTTTGCCACCGACATCACTATAATGGGAGCAGACAGAGCATGAGTTCGTCGGGAAGAAAACCTGAGGAAGTTTAATGTATCATACTCTTTGCGTACTTGACTGACTTCAATGTGTGGCACAAAGAAATCATATCAATCTACTCATCGACAACAGAGCACCTCAGTTAAGTAACAGGATCTGTTACTTTCCTTAACTATCAGTTCCTCACCTCACTCCTAAGAATCCTACAACACCTCATAAATGACTCAACTCATGAAAGTCGTCCCTCGAGTTGATTATGAAGAAGAAGGATACTCCAAGTCTTATCTTGAGCTACTGATAAGATACGTGCTTATATCCAGTTCCAACGTGAGACGGCCAATAACGTCTCTGGGTAACTGGTGGTATCAAACATCAGCTGAGATTCCAAGGAAAATGAGAAGCACTACGTCATCGCCAGAGAAACGGACCAAAGTGAGTCCTGTAAAGTGTAAGTCCACTTTATAAGTATGCTGTTCACTCTGTGTCTACTGATCTATGGATCATTAACTCAGATGTTCTTATATATACAGTTCAGATGTTCAGTTCAGAGCAACTTTTATCATGCTGCAATTTCTCAATGTACACATGGCAAACTTGTATTTATAAACTATTTAAATGTAAACTGAAATGTATGAATTTCTTCCTTTATATCAAAAAAAATATATATACTTATAAAGGTGGAAAAATGTTAATTTGCTGTTCCCTGTGTTTTATCCTTGTAATGAAATTTTCCGACATGACAGAAAAACTTTTTTTCTATCTGTTATATCAATTTTTACCCAGTTTGACGTGGATGAAAAATACGCAAATTCCATTTAAACCTTTAAAGAAGAGAACATTTTTAAAACTTCTCTCCAGCTGGGATAATGTTTTGAGGTTATTCAGAATTTTTCACTTCTGGAACAGGTGAACTAATATTCTGAATACACAGCTTAAGCACTGATGTGGGTTTATACAGTTAGTGTGTTAACAAAGTTTGCAGATTATGTTTTTGTACAGAAAGTATGAGAACCATCTGATAAATTCCTTCACATTTACGCTGGGTAAGTAGAAAAAATTAGACGTATGTACAGGATATTGTAAGGGAGATTTGGGATAACGACTCATGCATAGCAATGAATTGTTCAGTAATGACGTAATGCAATACTTCTGTTCTCTTGTTAGAGATATAGATGTTTTATGGTCTGCAGACAATAACTCTGGCTTCCTGCACTGACATAAGATGGTGACAGGGAATGAGAGAGTCAGTCTGGGAGCCATCAGAGGGGGAAAATTAGTTCACAAAAACCTACATTCCATAGCCTTCACAGACAGCTGGCCATGTGTCGACAATGCCATTACCTAAACACACATAGTCACTTTATTTTACTTATATATGAAGGAGACATGTCCGAGCTTTGCGTTATAAGAGCAAGTTCACTGTTTACATAAGTGTAGCACCATCATTTGACGAGAGTACAATCTTGTCCAAGAACCTCCTTCTCGCTTCCATCCTGACTCTGCTACTGAGTGAAGCGCAGCCTTGGAGCTAAGGATCCCCTGGAAAAATATAAGTCTTGGGTAACACCAGGATCCTTTCAGAGAGCAGTCATAGGATACATACTGAAGTGACGATGGAAAATCTATGTCGGGTCATAACATATCCTAATGCCTTACAAAGTCCAATTTTAGGACGTGAATATATTGCGAAAAACGTTAGAGACGGGAGTGATTTTTTTTCTTATATATGACAGTAACGATTCTAACTTTTCTTTGGCCTTTTATGTTCATACCATCCCAAAATCTAACGGCAGGAATAAATTTTCCTTCATATATAAGCAAGTCAGTAGACAATTTCGTTTTTATATTTCCTTATTTTCCCGAAAATATTGCATAAATTTCCTATCGACTGTGACAAATTTCAAGCGTTGAGGATCAATCTCTAAAAATTCCTTCGGATAATTATTGAAAGATGGAAATCTGGTAAAAAAAATAATTTGATGAATAATGAGTTGCTACTTCATGAGTTATATTTCGAAGTTGTTTTTAAATCTCATGCTTTTTTGAGATACCTCAAAAAAAAAAAAAGGTAATAATTTGAGGAATATTTCGTTAAGTCCCCCATGGCAAATTCTCCCGCAGAAAATCTGCATTAAAAAGAAAAATGGTCCGACTCTTAAATGATGCAACAACTCTTGAAGATGCTTCGAAAAGGAAAAAAAACATATTCTTGTTTTCAAATACATTCACTTTTTATTTTGCGTTTATCAATAATTCTTTGGCAATATTACAGTGCCTATATTGCTATACAAAGACTTAAAAAAAACCATGGGCCACATACACAATGGTAGTGTATGTGGTCTTAGAATTACGTGTCTTTCAGATCAACAAAAGAATAAATAAACTGGTGTTGAAATTATTAGACTGGTGGTTATAATTTGACGATGACGACCTTAATGACCCTGGCAGTCCATGGACCCAAATTCCATGTAAGCAACCAACATCTTTTACAATGTGTTATGACCTAAGGTACGTGGGTTGTAGGTAGGCGACCATCAAGAACCTAAACCATTAAATCCAACATACATACATACGATTAACAGTTTCTGTACTTTATATATTTGACGTATGCTATGTATGGATTCAGACGTAAAGACCTAAAGCTGTTAATAGTCAATGAATCCAACACCATACACGTACATATGGTAAAGAATAAGGTCAGGTCAGAGGTCGGATGGCCGTCTTAAAGACCCTTCTATGCCAGACAAATACGTACTTAGGAGAATCTAACTACACCAAAAAAAAGATAATATATAAGTACCAATGTTATAAATAAGTTTTCGAGATAGATTCAAGTAGTGCTTATGTTCGCTGAAGACAAAGGACAGCACATAAAATACTCCGGGGTATGGAGGGTCCAGTAACACACCCTGAAATGTACGAGGTCTCTATGGAGGTGTTGTGTTTGGTCTGGCAACCTGACATCCCGGGCAGGTCGAGACAAAGGATGGTGAATGATGGGAGTGATCAGCTTGGCCGACTATGAAAGACAGCATCAAGGACCAGCTAAGCAAGCAAACGCATGCATCGTACATACACACATACCTACACACAGACACACATACCTACATGCACTTACACGTACACCTCTCTCTCTCTCTCTCTATCTATCTATCTATCTATCTATCTATCTATCTATCTATCTATCTATCTATCTATATATATATATATATATATATATATATATATATATATATATATATATATATATATATATCCAGTTTGTAACAACACACGTGCCATTCATCTCGTCCAAACGTTTTTATTCAGGTCAGTCAGCGAAATAAAACGCGGATTGAGTTCACAAATCGTCGAGGGACGCCCCTTGCCCGAGTTTGGCGCGGAGCAAAAGGTATTTATTGTGTGCGTTGCCGGGTGATGTGCCGTGCAGGCTTACAATGATTCACTACGCGTATTTCCAAGTGCGCAAGCGCCAGCAGCTGCCACTGGAGTCCATGTCACTGATGCGTTAATGTGCAAGTTATTGCAGATATTAAGTTTTCGCTTTGGCTGCTGAATTCTAAGTTCAGAGAACTTCGTATCAATTTCAACGGTACAGTCTGAGACGTAGAAGTGACTCCAGCTGAGCGTAATACTTCAGAAATCTACAACAGTCTTCAGTGTGGTCTATACACGAAAAAAAAAAAAAATGAAATGGGTCTTGGATACAATTCTGTCCATATTGCTACAACACCTGGAACATACTGAGAAATATATGAACACGATGTATACAGACATTCTACCAGATAAACAAGTCAAGTAAAGAAAAAAAGATACATATACAAGCAAGGTATGTAAGCAAGCAGTCAGACAAATTAAACAGTAGAGGCGTTCAACACGTACATACATACATACATACATACATACATACAGAGGCTGTTCAGCTCTCACACTGCCAGTGGCAGCCAGGATTGAGCCCAGCAAGTCACACTCCAGCACCACAAGCAGCCGCCACACATACTTTTCGCTTTTATGAAAAGAAAAAAAAAAAATCTTGGACCAGTTCAACTCTTTTACGTTTGGTGTTTAATCACGCTACTGTCAGAGTCAGATTTTTCACACCACTCAACGATTTCGTTTCTCAGCATTTTCACCCGCATTTCCCAATATTGTGTGTGTGTGTGTGTGTGTGTGTGTGTGTGTGTGTGTGTGTGTGTGTGTGTGTGTGTGTGTATATAGAGATCATGTGTAACCAATCTACTGGACTTCTATGAGAACGTGACATTCAATCTATACACAACAGAATGATGGCTAGACTGTGTGTAACTACTACACTGTCAGAAACCGACTGAAACTGGACAATAAATGGAGGATACTAATGAACGTGGAACTTGAAACAGTAATAAGTGAGGGATTCCTTCAGTCGTCGAAGGAACAAACACCACAAGTCTGAGGAGTGGGCGGGGGAGCTCTGCCACAAGGCTTCGTCTTGGTCCACTGCTGTATTTGGTCTATGTAAATAACTTGCCACAAGACCTGGACTTATACCTGAACACGTTTGTGGATAATGCCAAGGTCGTGAGCGAAGTGAAGGAGGATGGGGATTACATCAATTTTCAAAGGAATCCAGACAAACACCAGGGTTCGTATTTCCAATTGTTGATGAAGTCAACCCGAGCATATATATATATATATATATATATATATATATATACAAGAGACATCACAGTGGAATATCATATAGACATATTTCCCAGAGGCCGTAGAGAAGGTCATGACACAAGATCTTATTGTTGTGAAGTTTAGTTACAACAAGTTGTAAAAGTGGAGGAGCTTATCCTGCGAAATCTGGAGGGCAATGAGGCCTGCTGTCAGCCAGATGAATTCTGGGACAAGTTGAGGAAGATTGATCGAGGAAAACACCGCCGAGTAAGACCCATTTTCCGCCGGAGCAGAGGTCAAGATACGAGCCAGATGCCCGGGGAAAACATGACCTGCCAACTCACAGGTCAAACTAGGTATTGTATTCCAGATAATTCTGAATGTGGCCCTTGAGAACGACGATATGGTCCTTGTGCACGACGGTACGACCCTTGAGCACGACGGTACAATCTTTGAGCATGATGGCTCGACCCTTGAGCACGACGGTGTGGCCCTTGAGCACGACTGAATGGCCATTGAGCACGATGGTAAGACCCTTGAGCACGACGGTACGACCCTAGAGCACGACGGTATGGCCCATGAGCACGATTGTGTGACCCATGAGCACGACGGGAGGTAAAATCGTGCTCTGGGTCGTACAATCATGCTCAAAAGGTCAAATAGAATTCGCTCTCGCGGGGCAGTACATCATATGGCCACAACATACAAAGTGTGCATGTAGATGAGTTCCATCTCGCGGGTCTGCGTCGTAAACAGGTGGATGGCGTTCATGGACGCCCAGCGGAAGCAAGTGAATAGTTAATCAAATGAATAGTTCATTCGCCAATCAGGGAGCTTCAATTGCATCCCGCCAGTGAAGTGAAATTCTGTGATTAGATAGAGAAATCATTCGCTGGATCAAGATTCACCCCAGAATATACAACACCGAGGTGTACTTGGTGACTTTCAGTGGGTGAGTTTGACGAAATACCTTCCACCACGACCTCGACCCTCCCCCCCCTCTCCATCACCACCCACACAACACGACCCCCAGCCCTCCCTCCTCCAATACCACCTACACAACACGACCCCCAGCCCTCCCTCCTCCATCACCACCTACACAACACGACCCCCAGCCCTCCCTCCTCCAACACCACCCACACAACACGACCCCCAACCCTCCCTCCTCCAACACCACCCACACAACACGACCCCCAACCCTCTATCCTTCAACACCACCCACACAACACGACCCCCAACCCTCCCTCCTCCAACACCACCCACACAACACGACCCCCAGCCCTCCCTCCTCCATCACCACCCACACAACACGACCCCCAGCCCTCCCCCTCCATCACCACCTACACAAACACGACGCCCCACCTCTCCCTCCCACCCACACAACACGACCCCCAGCCCTCCCTCCTCCATCACCACCCACACAACACGACCCCCAGCCCTCCCTCCTCCAACACCACCCACACAACACGACCCCCAACCCTCCCTCCTCCATCACCACCCACACAACACGACCACCAACCCTCCCTTCTTCTCCATGATTATTGAGGACACATTCCACCTCACTACTTCATATCACCCGCCCATAACCCTACAGCACTGCCTCCAACCCACCTCCAGAATGATACCTGTAAAAGGCCTCTAAATTTTGAGAGGGGTAAAAATTCCTTGTAAAGTACAACACTCCGGGTCTCTCCCGGTGTGACCAGCCGTCACAAATTATCTCTAACTTACCGTTTTTGTCAAGACCTTTCGTCGCTTTTTGTATTCATGTCTCCCAAAAACTTACAAATGTGTGCGTTTGTCTTCCCGAGCGACATGTAAAAAATAGGCCAGAATGTGAGGAGGAAGTTTTATATATTAATATTTTTTTGTTTTCTATGGTTTATGAGACGGGAAAGGTCTCCTAGTGGCTGCTTGTAGTAGAGGGAGACAGGAGGATGGGTTGTGCATGTACACATCAGAAAGAAAACGGTAAAAACTGGACTGATTTTTATGAATTCTTTTCTGTAGGAATAGCAAGAAGGGAAAACAAACTGTACGTTATCATTGTACTTCTCCTTAAGTGAATGATACAAAGAGAACTGGGTGACAACACACACACACACACACACACACACACATACACACACACACACACATACACACACACGGGAAGAATACAGACGACCAAGAGGAGAGCAACAGAGACTGTACCAGAATGAAAAGAGTTAAGTTACATATAAGCAATGTTAGTGGTCTTATACTTGTCTACATGGAAGAAAGTGGAGTAGAGGCCGACTTGAACACAACCTTTATATTTTCTACCCAGCTTGATGACGTACACAGACACAAGACAAGCACAACTAGAGACCACAAATGCAGTTCAGGAACACTTATTGGGAATCATTAAATATGTACTTCTGTAGTTGATGAACGGGAGGAGACAGTACACAGAAATGTGCAAGAAAAATTATATATATATGTATGTATATATATATATATATATATATATATATATATATATATATATATATATATATATATATATATATATATATACTTATATATTGTAGAGTGGAAACCAAAGCATCACTTGTAATTCTGTTCATGAAGGATACATAATTATCAATGTCAGATTATCATACACAATTATAATGTGTTTGGTTTATATAATCAAACATGATATGTAGGAGAGAGTAAAGAATTAAGAGAGGAAGACAAGTGGCTGGTGTGTATGACGGGCTGGTAATCGTGTTAATGTGGGTAATCATATCACATTATCATTAACCTCTTTAACGAGATGGTACGATCCTTGAACACGATGGTACGACCACTGTGTACGACGGTACGATCCTTGAACACGATGGTACGACCACTGTGTACGACGGTACGATCCTTGAACACGATGGTACGACCACTGTGTACGACGGTACGATCCTTGAACACGATGGTACGACCACTGTGTACGACGGTACGATCCTTGAACACGATGGTACGACCACTGTGCACGACGGTACGATCCTTGAACACGATGGTACGACCACTGTGTACGACGGTACGATCCTTGAACACGATGTTACGACCACTGCGCACGACGGTACGATCCTTGAACACGATGGTACGACCACTGTGTACGACGGTACGATCCTTGAACACGATGGTACGACCACTGTGTACGACGGTACGATCCTTGAACACGATGGTACGACCACTGTGTACGACGGTACGATCCTTGAACACGATGGTACGACCACTGTGTACGACGGTACGATCCTTGAACACGATGGTACGACCACTGTGCACGACGGTACGATCCTTGAACACGATGGTACGACCACTGTGTACGACGGTACGATCCTTGAACACGATGGTACGACCACTGTGTACGACGGTACGATCCTTGAACACGATGGTACGACCACTGTGCACGACGGTACGATCCTTGAACACGATGGTACGACCACTGTGTACGACGGTACGATCCTTGAACACGATGGTACGACCACTGTGTACGACGGTACGATCCTTGAACACGATGGTACGACCACTGTGTACGACGGTACGATCCTTGAACACGATGGTACGACCACTGTGTACGACGGTACGATCCTTGAACACGATGGTACGACCACTGTGCACGACGATACGATCCTTGAACACGATGGTACGACCACTGTGTACGACGGTACGATCCTTGAACACGATGGTACGACCACTGTGTACGACGGTACGATCCTTGAACACGATGGTACGACCACTGTGCACGACGGTACGATCCTTGAACACGATGGTACGACCACTGTGTACGACGGTACGATCCTTGAGCACGATGGTACGACCACTGTGCACGACGGTACGATCCTTGAACACGATGGTACGACCACTGTGTACGACGGTACGATCCTTGAACACGATGTTACGACCACTGCGCACGACGGTACGATCCTTGAACACGATGTTACGACCACTGCGTACGACGGTACGATCCTTGAACACGATGGTACGACCACTGTGCACGACGGTACGATCCTTGAGCACGTTGTTACGACCACTGTGCACGACGGTACGATCCTTGAGCACGATGGTACGACCACTGTGCACGACGGTACGATCCTTGAGCACGATGGTACGACCACTGTGTACGACGGTAGGATCCTTGAGCACGATGGTACGACCACTGTGCACGACGGTACGATCCTTGAGCACGATGGTACGACCACTGTGTACGACGGCACGATTTCTTAGCTCGACGGTACGATCCTTGAGCACGATGGTACAACCCGTAGATAATGATGGCCTGGTCTACAACCTGACCCTGAGCAGATACTGGACTGACAATCAAGATATCTTCTGAGTGAAATAGCATGTTGAGGGGAAGTGGTGGACATTACCATCACGAAGTAATCTTTTTACTGGGGCTATTATCCTCTTTTTTGTGCAAGTTTTAGAGAGATAAGAAAGATAGAATCTAGAACTCATGTTATCATGGGAAAATAACCCAAGGGAAGAGACGAAATAACGCCCAGAAGTCCAGATGATAAAGCCTTGTTATCATTCGTATATTTTTTCTTCAGCTTTAAATGTATGATGTAGGAATAGTCTCTCTGGTACGGCTACAACGACTTTTATAACTGTTGCTGCTGATATTTCTACACATTCGATCACTACTACTACTACTACCACACTACTACTACTACTACTACTTCAACTCCTACTATTACTACTAATAATAACAATATTAGTAGTAGTATTTGTATTACAACAACAATCATAGTAACAACAAAAAGTAAATTAAGGAGAAATAAGAACAAATAAGGAAAATATCTGTTCTACTCCTGCAACAAATACCACACAAACAGTTATATCTACCGCTACATCTACCACCATATCTACCGCTACATCTACCACTATAACTATAAACATGATTACGCAAGATGAATAGTATGACAGTTGAGATAAATGAAAGGATCTAGAATGCCAAAATATATGACGCTTACACATTTAGCATGATATATGGCGGGATTACATATAGATTACATACAGAAGAGGCTATTAATGTACCTGGCGTATTGCCATAGCTGGGATAGATAAGGGGTACGGGGAAGCGCACACCTACACAGCTGGTTTAAGTGGGAGGTTGCGTATTACTTTAGGTGGGAGAGTGTGGGAGCGTAGGAACTTAGTCGTTCTACGAAAAGCAAGATGAAAATTTTATCTTCAGTGTGTAAATTCGACATAAAATTTCTAATAGCTTCACTTAGTGAACTAAACCTCTCAAGACTCACTCACCAAATAGATGTTCTAACACAGGTGACTTATCACAAGTGTCTCAGAAAGTAATCGTTCATACGAGAACAAATGTGTTATGTGTGTTTTGAGAACATGTGTATGACTGTGAACAAGACATGCATAAGATGATCCAACACTGTGCTTAAAGGTGAACAGTAGGGATGTGGAGGGGAACTTATACGTTGTGTTTATATTATCAAAGATTACGTGTTACATGGCTACTGCTACACGCTACGTGTTACATGGCTACTGCTACAGGCTACGTGTTACATGGCTACTGCTACAGGCTACGTGTTACATGGCTACTACTGCAGGCTACGTGTTACATGGCTACTGCTACAGGCTACGTGTTACATGGGTACTAGTACCATATGCTATGTGTTACAAGACTACTACAACAGAGAACGTGTTACAAGGCATAACAGTATTTAAAGAAAAACGAAGAGGAAAAATATCTGAATAAGGAGAATGCCTCCCACACACACACACACACACACATAACAACAAAAATACGAGAAAATCAGACACACGACAACTTTCTATATAATTAGTTGGGCGAGCGAGCGGGCCAGCCAAGATGTCCGCCCGTGCTGCCCAGACCAAGATATACGAGGGAAAAAGAGCTGTCGCTCCACAACCCCACCAGCCATCGAACACCTCCCTCCCTGGCAGGAGCACAAACCTCTACTCGAAGTCCACACATGGATGACACCTCCAGCAACCAACGTACACATACGAGTCATCAGAAAACATACGAGAACAAAGGAAGGTTTGTAGTTCATCTGTTAAGAAGTACGACATTATACAAGGAGAAGCAAGACATTATATATGAGTAGAGGCAAGATATTTGGTATTATATTATGTGGTATTTATTGAAGTTGTTTGTTCCTTATGAGTGAATCGCTATTGTCATCATCATCATCATCATGAAGGTGGTGTACAACACAATGCTCACTCGTGGGTAGAGGTAAGCATGTGGAAGAAGGCAATATTAGACGTATTCAGGTGACGACTGTGGCTATGGGTACGAGTACGTTATCTGCCAGCACTAACCAACAAACAAACATCACTACATCACCAACAAACACAACGACAAGAAAAATATTACAAACTCAGTGGTATCCACACACACACACACACACACACAATATATATATATATATATATATATATATATATATATATATATATATATATATATATATATATATATATATATATATATATATATTGTGACATCAATATAGTCAAGAACACAACATTGACAAAACTACATTTTGAAAATGAAAATGAAATTCAACAACTTGGAAATGAATTATTCAGTACAGAGACGCCACCCACGTAATGTCCACCGTTGCTGCCTTCCATCACAGATCACTCTACAACCTAACACATCCACTAACTTATACTGTCCTCCCTCAAACTCTACTTCAGTAAAACTAAAAGGATGATCACTTCACCGGACAGCATCTATAGCGCAATATATATATATATATATATATATATATATATATATATATATATATATATATATATATATATATATATATATATATATATATATCACAGGAAGAATGGAAAAATATCTTCCAACTTCTCGTATATTTTTACAAGACCTTTTCCCCCTGATGAAATCTTGAAAAAATAGATGAAAGCGTAAGAAAATGTTCGTTTATTTTTTCATGAAAATTATGAATATTTTTGCCTACACTACACTGTCAGCTGGACCAACAATATATATATATATATATATATATATATATATATATATATATATATATATATATATATATATTCGTGGTGATGACTCATGGTCTTACGCAGCGCCATGTTTGAGCCTTGTATCATATCATGGACACAGGAAACAGGATATCATTATCATTACTGAGTCATGAAACATTTCCAAGCAGCAGACGGAACCACATGTCTCCGGTCGAGATAAGTAAATGCAATCATCATATACAGAATGGGATAGACGTGTGAGGTATGAAAGGCAGATGGAATAAAGATACGAGCAAGTGATTAAGAAGGATACTTGTTGGTTCTTGGTCGTAATGGTGGTTGATGGGGTAGTGGCTGGTGGTAGTGGTGGTGGTAATGGTGGTTGATGGGGTGGTCCTTGGAATGGTTGTTGATGACGTAGTGGTTATTGCTTTGTTATTGTCTGGTTGTAGTGTCACTAACCATCACCTGGTTCTTAATGGTGGTAATCAGTGTTTGATATGATGGTTGCCTATGGTAGATGGTGATAGTAATGGTATCCCTCCGGAAGCAGTTACTGTCGCTACTAATTGCTGTGGTAGCTAACTAGGGGCGAGAGCCACGATATCGTTTCTTGAATCACCCTCCGCTATCATTTGCGCTCTGCTCAAATACACATAAAATATCGCGTATCAAACATGTGTCATTAGCGTGGCCATTAGCACCCTGGCTAATGGTGGTGCCGTGTGCCTAACGATTACCCATTATCAGCCAGAAATATTTTGTCGTATGGCCAAGAGTCATTGTGTGTGTGTGTGTGTGTGTGTGTGTGTGTGTGTGTGTGTGTGTGTGTGTGAGACCAATAAATCTTGTCATTGTTACTTAAGATTCAAATACTAAAGAAAATGGAAACGTCTAATATCCTGGTAACTTTTAAAAAAAAATTCCGACTAAAGAAAACGGGAAAATGGCAATGCATGCAGAGACTGAGTTATAAATATATATATACAAAATGATGATTTCATATATCTGCATGTGAGTCTGAAGGTTGATGGTCAGCAAATATCGTAAAGAAAATTATCAGTATGTGAATGACTCTGTTCTAATTATTACGTTTATTTTCTGGGAGAATAACCACAAATTGTCGAGGCTTGATGTGCAAGGTCAGCTATTACGGAAACTGTTCCTTCGTGTCCACCATTATCATGGTAATGTTTCCTTCTTGTCAACTGTATTAGTTTTGTTTGGTAGTTCTGAATAATCACAGAAAATATGAGGAAATTATTTCCTAAGTGTGTGTGTGTGCGTGTGTGTATATATAGGAATATATATATATATATATATATATATATATATATATATATATATATATATATATATATATATATATATAGATAGATAGATAGATAGATAGATAGATAGATAGATATAGATAGATAGATAATAATCGACAAATAATAGCAATATTCGCACTCACACATAGATATCCACAAATGGAACTCATATCTTCATATAAACCTACAACAAAATATTATTACCCAATATTGAAAACTTATAATCAAACACAACCAACACAAATTTGACTACAATTCATCATTACCAGCCAATCGAACATTATTTTTTGTGGTCACTATTTCTTCCTAGACAATAATGTTTCAAGGAAACATTTTTACTCATTACAGTTGAAATACAAATTATCTAAAAATGTGGAAGCACATAGTAGAAGGCTTCGCATAACCGTTGTACACAAGAAAAGTGGCTAAACCTTTTCTATTACATCGCGAGTGAAAAAAAATATAATTTTTGTATGTGCCAGGTGCAGATTATTGATATAATCATCAGCAAAGGCGGAATTAAAATGATTCCAAAGACTAAAGGGAAACATTTTGGTTAGCGAATGATAACACCTTCCTACTCAGTTAAGGAAAGATATTCAAACTCTTGGTGCCCTAAAACTGATTACTTTCAATCACATTTACCTGTATTCTTGTTTTTGTTCATCATGTAGCCATTATCAGTTTCAGCAAAGTTTTGTTTTGCCTCTAAATTCTCGTACATGATGCAAAATATATAATCAAGAACAACAAAACTAGAAATTATCTACACAGGAATTAAGGGACCGTTGTTGACTTGAAGTTAAATCTGGATAATGAAAACCTTATCTGAATTTTATTTAGTAACCAATAATTGACCTCGAGTTAAGACTTTTCCCCCCTTAAAACAGACAAAAAATTGTTATCTACAGATGTAAGAGAGAGAGAGAGAGAGAGAGAGAGAGAGAGAGAGAGAGAGAGAGAGAGAGAGAGAGAGAGAGAGAGAGAGAGAGAGAGAGAGAGAGAGAGAGAGAATGATTTTTACCCCCTGAACCACAAAATAACTTTCAGCTGAAATTTATTCGAAGAAACCATTTTGATGATGGTTATTTCTCCCTCTCCCCCACCTTCCCTTCCCTTCAGTAATAATCATACTTGGAAACCGCGATGAATCACCCAGCGCTAGGTGTTGGTTGACCCACCTCCTCTCATGTCCACATTCTTCACTCCCTCCCTCGTGTCACCCCACCAAGATCCTTCATACCGGTAACTACTGTTGGTGATGGTGTCCACACCTTCAACACCTAACCAACCAGTCCTAACACCCGGACATCGATGCTGCTGTGGTTTAACGCTAATGGTATTTCCCCCCCAAACCTCTTGTGTGAGAGAGAGAGAGAGAGAGAGAGAGAGAGAGAGAGAGAGAGAGAGAGAGAGAGAGAGAGAGTGTGTGTCATTTACAACACTAAGCTGGTCTGAACTTGAATATTCATGCTCAGAACATCATTAAACAAGTTTTTTTTTTCGAGTTTGCCTTGATGGAAGAATATTTTTTTAACAACACGTTTTCTACCAGTCTCTACGTTGTCGTATGTTCTCGAATAGCGTTTGAGCAATATGATGGCAAAATCCTTGTATGAAACTAATGGAAAAATATATAAAGAAAATATGTTTGGGTCCTATCCATATATGGCATCATAGACATAGCCAGAAATTCGTAAGTGCCCCCACTGTGTTATTGTGGTTAGCCCGCTGTTCCAACTCTATAATTACCCCTCCAGCAACCAATGACGTGACGCAGGAGATGACCAATAGCAAGCCAGAAATCCATATCCCGAGCCAATCATCTGTCGTCACCTGCCCATCTAAATTATATACTGTGATAGTTGCCAGATGTCACACGACAAGCGGCCGGTACGTGTCATTATCTGTACATGATTTGAATTTCAAGCGTTGTCCTTGATCTTCCATGGTTACTTGACAATGACAGCCTTGTAGCATTCATCATTCGTCTGTACTGTACCAAATGACTGATATCACCATGAACACTTGTGGATCTTGGGAAACATAACCAATATTCCTCGTTCACGCCTCTATCTGTAAGTTGCCAAGTTCACATTTTAGTCATTTTCGAAGTATTACAGATGATTTCTCTCGTGGCTTGTATGTATGAAGGTGTGAGGATGTGTTCAACATGCGACTGTTTTAACACTTCCATTTCACACTAGATTTCTGGTATCTTATCGCCGTTTCCAGATTATATTTTTTTCTTATTTCATCTGTTTACTGTTTATTCTGAATAAACGCTTCGTTAATAATGTTACTGTTTTCCAGTTTTCACGCTTTCCTTCTGTATTCACCCATGTTGCCCAGCAATCATACAATCATATATACATACATCTTTCTTTCAAACTATTCGCCATTTCCCGCGTTAGCGAGGTAGCGTTAAGAACAGACGACTGGGCCTTTGAGGGAATATCCTCACCTGGCCCCCTTCTCTGTTCCTTCTTTTTGGAAAAAAAAAAAAGGGGGGAGGATTTCCAGCCCCCCCCCCGCTCCCTCCCCTTTTAGTCGCCTTCTACGGCACGCAGGGAATACGTGGGAAGTTATTAATATTAATAGATAAGGAATTGACGCTTACAGATCTGTAAAAGCGGACAAGAGACAAACAGACATAAAGATCTACTTGCTCAAAGACATTCATACATTTTAAAAAGAAAACGTGACATACACACACAAGATTATATATATAAAAAAAGCTGTAACCCACAACCTCATTTCAGCGTCCTTGACACAAAAATGATTCTCTCACAGGTGTGTTGTGTTTAAGCATTACACAAAGTAATAAGATTTTGGCTTCGACTTTTTAAGCTCACGTTTTCTATACTGTAATTTCCCTTGAAGGTGGGACATAAAGATTTTTAGTTACGGGTGATAACATTTTTAGAAAATATTTTTTTCGTTCATCTTTATGGTTTCAAAATTTGTCAATGTGTTTTGGATATGATTTATGCTTTGATCAGGGTTACAGAGCACGTAAGAATGATGTATCCTTAAGGATCTTCATCAACGGATTACCATAGAGATTTATATGCCATCAACCATTACATCTAGTTGTCTGGTATTACTGCAGTAAAAGACTGGAACAATGTGGCGATAAGAGATATGATGGGAGGAAGTATACAAGTTAAGAGACGACGTGTGAGACAGTGTGTCTGAATACCTGATTATGTGTAAGGTTTTGAGGTGTGGCCTTTCCAGAGTCCGTGTATTTTGCTTTGATTTTGTACATAAATAACTGCATGCCATGTGGTGATATTTGCTTGGGATCTTACAGGAGGCACCGGCAGAGGAAGATAAATAAACAATGTTGTTTGTAGTCTGTGAATGCCCTGTTTATGTATGTGAGTGAGGGGATCTCATGGTGTGAAGAACATGAATGTTAAGTTATTTACCGTTAAATCTTTGAGTACGACGATACAACCCTTGATCACGACGGTACGACCCTTGATCACGACGGTACGACCCTTGATCACGACGATACAACCCTTGATCACGACGGTACGACCCTTGAGCACGACGGTACGACCCTTGATCACGACGGTACGAACCTTGATCACGACGGTACGAACCTTGATCACGACGATACAACCCTTGATCACGACGGTACGACCCTTGAGCACGACGGTACGACCCTTGATCACGACGGTACGAACCTTGATCACGACGGTACGAACCTTGATCACGACGGTAGGACCCTTAAGCACGACGGTACGACCCTTGATCACGACGGCACAACCCTTGAGCACGACAGTACGACCCTTGAGCACGACGGTACGACCCTTGAGCACGACGGTACAACCATTGAGCGCGACTGTACAAATCTTTGAGTACGATGATCCGGTTCAGGTCTAAGGTCAGGCCATCATCATACTCGTGTTATACCGCCGTGAACAAGGGGTTTAAACATAGCATTTCACACAGTATACCTCATTACATATTACCATCAGGTTAAGCCTCATTATATAATGTCTAACATGGACGGCGAGGGGCGGGTGAGATGAAGTGCCAATTCCTTTTTTCCTTCTTAGGGGATACGTAATTAAGGGAACTCATTATCGTACCTAAACATTCCTTAATGAGGATCTACTTGGATAACTGGTTCTGAACCTCTCTTACCCCCTTCCTCACGGAGTCTGTAACACTGTCAGAAAGTTCTACATATTTTGTCGCTTATACAATACATATGTACCACATTAACCACAAGTTTTAAGTTTTAACGTTCGTACTTATGTCATATATTGACATAAGGAGTCACAAATACTGATACTTTATCTATAACAAATCTCTCCATTTTTGAGTTTGTGTTAAGCAGACTTTTTAAGGTTAAATCGAGTGCTTTTTATCTGGCTATTTGTGATTATCAGATAGACTTTTATCATCCCATACTAACCTTCTTTGTATTCACAACTATATTCTACCATGAAACCCTTACCTCTGAACCTAGTAAGGATGTGATGGACACATCTGCTCATGATACGAATCAGCGCAAACTACGAAAGACCAATGAGTCTTTTCGTGGGTATTTGATACATACGTTTTAATGTATGATTTCTCTTATACCTGTAGCTGTACGTGCGATGGATCACAGCTAAACCCTCATACATGTAGCTGTACGTGCGATGGATCAAAGCTAAACCCTCATACATGTAGCTGTACGTGCGATGGATCACAGCTAAACCCTCATACATGTAGCTGTACGTGCGATGGATCAAAGCTAAACCCTCATACATGTAGCTGTACGTGCGATGGATCAAAGCTAAACCCTCATACATGTAGCTGTACGTGCGATGGATCACAGCTCAAGCATTATCACAGAAAGAGAACACAATTCCACCTGGATCAATAGCAGTAGAGGAGGAAGAGAACTTCCCCCAATCCCCAGGCACCTTACACTGTCTCCTGACAACAGACCCTCACATGTCCAGAATAAATTAGTCGTCACCTTCTCGAAGCAACAACAAATTCCTCTCCTTTTTTCAGAAGCGTTGCCTTGTCCAGAAGAGAGACTGAATCATTAACAAAACAGCGTCTTCGAAGCGACCTCTTGTGGCCCAGCAGGGCGGCAACTGGGGCTAAGATACTTGAATCCTGTTGTGACTAACTGTAGGATTTGCTACATCCAGGATGCTTGTTGTGTACGTATCTCACTTGTTATATCATATTTTCATATACAGAAGCAGACGTGGCAAGGGTAAAACAACACCCAAATCGTAGCCACGTTCACTGAAATGTAAAATGATGAGGAGTTAGAAAGAAGGAAAAGAAAGGATGTAAGAGGGATTAATGTGAGAGGTCTCAGGTGAGTGTAAGACCCAACAGTTGAAGATACAAAGGTTGTAGGAGAAGGGAAAGACGGAGGAGGCGTTTGAATTTTCTCTTTCTTGCGAGAGGGAAAGATCTTGGCCACTTTGATGGCTTGTATGGTTGTTTTCTGAGGAAATTCTCATATTTCTAAATTATGAGACATCCTGGACTTCTCAGAGAGACAGAAAAAAAAAAAAATTCTTCAGCTGAATGGTGAAATCTCTGTCTTCATTATTCTCTTTCGTTTCGCCATTTTTCATGGAAAAATGTGAGGTCGCTTACTGGTTGTTCGGTTTCCTGGACTGATTCGCCTGTTACCATCCTGGAAAACTGGATCCCATACACTGCTCGTGTTGCTAATTTTTCGTCTATATGTTTCATATTGTGGGAAATTCATATATACATATTGAAGATGTATATTGATGCGTCTAGAGAGAGGGAGATGATGGTGGTTCTCGTATACCTTATGTTATGAAGATTATAAACTTCCTTCCTGAGTTGTGAATCCACAACCTGACTCACTGCTGAAGATGTTCTCAAGATGGAAGCGCAACAAGTCTACAGCTCCCATGAAAATCTTCTAGAAAGGCTTCTTGCAGCACAAGCAAGAATATAAGGGCTTTAGGGAGGATATATACACAGCAGTACCCTGATTCCTAACCAGTGGCGGGGGTGTGTCAGGCTAACCTCCTGGCCCTACTCACACACGAGGTCTCCTCATCCTCGACCATTTTCTCCAGGTTGGAGAAAGGAGGAGGAGGAGGAGGAGGAGGAGGAGGTAAGTAGGTAGGGAGGGATGTAGAGCCGGGCTGCCCTTGGCAAGTTAGGAGCGCCTCTCAGGCAGGTAGTGAGCCACTTAGGGATTGGCTATGGTCAATAGCGTTGAGGAGGTGGGGGCAGGAGAGTGGGTTCATCACTAGTAATCATATTGGAAGGGCGCACAGGCCAGCCATCAACCCCCCCCCCCTTTCCTTCCCTCCAGTTCCCCGCCCCCTTCTGTTTTCTATCCTGATTCCATCAGCATAGATTTCGAATTTGGGATACGAGTAAGCTTGTTATAGACCATTAGGGCTTCTGTTATCTGTTCTTCCCATGCACTGTCCTCCAGCAGATAACCTCATCATAGACCAACGGGTCTTGTGTCACAAGTCTTTGCCTTGTAGTGCCTTTTTCTTCTTCACTTTCATCATTCATCAGTACCTACTTCACCTCCAATCACTCTCGTCTTGCCTGTCCATTAAAATTCTTCAGATCCTCTTCTCGCTTCATTTTTCCTCTCTATTTTCCTTTAAAACGATTCCTTTCCATCCATTCCATCTCTATCATTCCGCTTGCTCTCTCCTTTCCTTTCTATCTCCCGCCCATTCCACACCCCACTAGGCCTCCTCCCCCATCACGGGGATCCAAATGCTCCTTAACCTACAGCGTCCAGCCTATACGTTGCTGTGATACGTTACGCTCCAGGACACACTGGCTCCGTTTTCATCCAAAACCTTTACCCGCAATTTACTGAATGCTTCATCCTTACGGCAGAGTCCTTGAGAGAATGTACATTCTTCTTTCATGTCGAAGATTCCAGTCACGGAAAAAAAGTCCCAGCCAAGGCCAAAGGGCTAATGTGAAACTTAAAAAAGGGCTAATGAGATGGAGAAGCACTTCCTCCATCTCTTCTCTCCTTAATATTCTTGTGTGAACCTGAAAGAAACCTCAAGTTCAAGTAATATTTTCATTTACCGCTGGAGGATCCAGAGAGGCATGTAATACTTTCCATGTACTCAGAGAACACAAGGAGACTAACGATTCTCTCCAGTCCCTCAGGAAACAGCGAGGGACTAATGAACTTTTCCTTTGTGCTCTTGAGAATCCAGAGAGATTAATGCTACTTTCTATGTACCTCAACAAACCTAGAGAGGTTAATGGCCTCTTCTACCTCTGGGAAAGTTAACGATTACTTATACTTTTCGTGTAACTCGAGAAACCCAGAAACTTTGATGACTTTTCCTTATATTTCTTAAAGAGCCTAAAAGTCTTTTTTTTTCTCCAATACAATTCCAAAGTTTCCGAGTCCAA
The DNA here is from genome assembly GCF_036320965.1 of Panulirus ornatus. Classification (NCBI taxonomy): domain Eukaryota; kingdom Metazoa; phylum Arthropoda; class Malacostraca; order Decapoda; family Palinuridae; genus Panulirus; species Panulirus ornatus. The sequence continues at coordinate 4,439,909 of NC_092276.1, forward strand.
GTCTTCCACCATCAACCTTCCTCTGCAGTCTGATCTGGTCTTCATCCTCGACTTAGCTACGGACTGGCCAGCCTCAGTCACCACTTGGTTTCCTTCCTGACCTTCTTCTTCGTCTCTTAGCTTTTGACTTCAGGCGTTTCACCCCCCCCCCCTCCACGCAAGTCTCCCTCAACTCCAGCCTTCCTTCCTCCTCCCGCTCCTCAATCCCTCCCCCTGCCATCTGGCGCGACCCTCTCATCGCCCTGAGCGACCTGCTAACCACCCATCTCTCCCCCTTCATCCCATCTCCAATACTCCAGCCTCTCTTTAAGTCACCACACACACACACACACACACACATACACACACACACACACAGTCATGATAACCCGCCCTTGGTCCATCACAAGCCACGCCCAGCTCTCTTACCTTATCATCCTTAATCTACTCTCCCCAAGGCAGGGAAACCATCCATTGAGGGATTTTTTCACTCCACTTTAGACCCTGACACGTTTTATCAGTAAATTCAAATCGCCCGCGAGTTAGCTGGCGAATACCTAGTAAGTTTTCTTTTTTCTTTTTTAGGAAAAGGTATCATGAGATTAATTCTGCTTACTATAATTATCATACATACATTTGCCTTAAGATATACCATGTTTTGATATTGAGGAAAAGCTCTGATATATGTATATTTGTCCCTAACGCAACGAACTTTTTACGGATATACATGTCCCTCTGGACAAAAAAAAAAAAAAAAGAGTAAAAGAAAGCGGAAGCAAAAACGGATCACAGCTCACGCGAGTCTCGACACCTGACTCTTAAAAGCAGGAGGCGGGAGAGGCGGGAAGAGGAAGGGAATCTGACAGCTTTCCCGTTCGAGGGAAGGAGAACGTTATCATACGGGCAATCCTCGTGTGGTTGGTCTACAGAATGAAACTACAGGAAGCAGCTTTTCTCGCTTTCCTTCATGCTTGCTGTCACCAGCTTGTCTGGTATACTTCATGAACGTCGACACCTTCCTCAGAATCCTTGTCAAACTCACACCAATGCAGGATCGAGCCGATATCCCTCGGTCGCTCCTTCATGTTTCAGCCACTCACCTTGACATAACACTCCAAGCCCTACCCAGCTCCCTTAGCGTGTTCACTCCCTGGAAGCTTCTCCCTAGCGCCCTCACCCTATCCCAACCCTAAACGACTCCCTGAAGTCCAAGGTAGACACCCTCACTCCTTCCTTAAAGACCATATTAATCTCCCTCATACAATCCTTAATGCCCAAGTTTATCTCCCTCACACATTCCCCAAGCCTAAGTTAATCTCAACCCTTACCCTATCCCTCCCCATCCATGGAACTCAAATTAATCTCCCCCAAGTACTCCTTGAAGCCCAAGATACTTCCCCACACACCCTTCTTTAAGACAAAGTTAATCTCCTATACACACTCCCTGAAGCCTAAGCCAATCTCCCTCAAGTATGACTTGAAGCTCAAGTTAATCTCCCTCTCAGACTCCACGGAACCCAAGGCAATCTCCCTCTCAAACTCCTTCAAGCCTAAGCTAATCTCCCTCACACCCTTCCTCAAATTCGAGCCACCCTTCCTTACCTGCTTCATCTTGGGGATGGGCCGCACCGAGATATGCCCCTAGGAAGATGTGAAGGTGTGAGGCTTTAGACGGAAGCGATAGAGGGGAGCAAGAATCGATGATACAAACAGGAAAGCATTTATACATCAGTCACCCCAGCTGTTTCATATCACTCAAGTCTTTATAGATATATCACTGCTGGGTATCAGTTTGATTCCCGGCCGACTAAAGACGACACTTATCTCCATTACTAAATTCCTATTCTTGGGAAAAGTTGTTACCCCACATCCGTTTTCTCGTACTTGCCTCTCAAGAGGATATAATAATTCGTTTAAAAAGAAACATTAATCTGTTACCCAGGGAAGTCCTAACACCACACAACGCCATCGTCACAGATCACTCTGAAATAATTTCCTCTCACTCGCTGTTGCGATAAACAAACTCTACATGGAACACCTCCGTGAGAGCACAATGTTTATCCCAAACAAAGTATATGATGGAAAGGTTTTGCCCGATAGGTAACTTGACTTTGGTGAAATTCATGTACGTCCAGTGCGTCACATTCGAGAAAATCAGGTTTTGCGCAACACATTTTCTTTATTGCAGATGACTTGTGATGATATTACAGGTGTCAAAGAAAACGGGTGAGGGAAAGTACCGGGTATCTTCGTCGAATTCCCTCTAATCTCCTTAGGCTGTGTTGTACGTCAGTATGATGGTCTGGTCTTTGACGCAACGTTAAGGGTCAAGTCATACGTCTGGCTACCATAAAGAAAAGTCGTACCGTCGTGCTCAAGGGTCGTACGTCGTGCTCAAGGATCGTACCTTCGTGCTCAAGGGTCGAACCGTCGTGCTCAAGGGTCGAACCGTCGTGCTCAAGGGTCGTACCGTCGTGCTCTTGGGTCGTACTGTCGTGTTAAAAAGTTCCGTCCCATCGTAGAACTTGAGGGTCGAATCGTCGTAGCTAAGGGTTGTATAGTCGCGATCAGCGATCGTACTATCGTGCGCTAAGGTCGTAACGTCGTGCTCAAAGGTCATACGTCGTGTTTAAGAATTGCACGTCGTGCTCTAGGGCAGTACCCAGCTGCTGAACTCCATTTCCCCCAACGGTATGCAGCGTAAGGGGGAACTCATCTGCTTCACATCTGCGGAAACTTAGACAGAACGCGGGGGGAAAAAAAATCTATCAAGGTCTGTCGTAACGTAAGAAAACCTGGACTACTGATCTTTGAAGACCTTGAGAGTCTGACCTCCACAACCACCTGCTTTCTCTACAACTTGGGCGTGACGAATACCCGCAGGTTAAGCGTTGTATCTATAACTTCAGACAAAACCAACAGATGGTACATCGAAGTCGACGTTGTGACGGCGTAACATTAAGCAAACCTAATTCTTCCAATGCTTGAACTAATTAGTAATTGAGAGGATACATCTCAGTGTACACAGTCATCCTCCCTCACACGGCAGGCTCCTGACTCGTTCGCTACGGATAATAATCTATATATATTATCGTCTGGGCAGCAAGGAATGTTAGGCAAGGTAAATGTGAGAAACGGGAATAAAAACAGCATCATAACAATGGCTCTAAGAACAAGGCTAATTCTCCGCTCGTAACTGATGGAGTTTACTGGGTTCTTGTATAGGAAACGCAGGGGAGAGTGTACATTGGCAAAGTATCTGGTAATTAGTGTTTGCTATTCCTGCATGGTCGAACAGTTGAGATTTAATGAGTTCGTTGTTGCATGTGCCATCATGACTTCGCCAGGTACGTTCTCCCCTACTCCTGCTTTCACTTTCAATTTGTGTTAAGAGATATAAACTACATTCAACGAATACATTAATTGTGTCAATTACCTCACTTCTTGAAAATAAACTACATTTAACATATACATTAATTGTGTCAATTACCTCACTTCTTGAAAATAAACTACATTTAACGAATACATTAATTGTGTCAATTACCTCACTTCTTGAAAATAAACTACATTTAACGAATACATTAATTGTGTCAATTACCTCACTTCTTGAAAATAAACTACATTCAACGAATAGATTAATTGTCAATTACCTCACTTCTTGAAACTACTGCTAAATGATGAACACGACCTTATCTAAAGTATGGTATCTTCTGCCTGTGATTAAGAGAGAGTGTATCATGATCAGGAACATGTCTTCCATGCTTTTAATATCTTCTACAATTCCTCGGGAGTCAAGCCAGCCAGCATATTGATCAGTAATGTATACTCTCATAAACATCGTTCTGATATCATTGTGTTACAGGTTTGAGAGACATTGTAATATATTTACTGATTCAAATGACTGATAAGGAAGTGTTCATCAAAAGTAACATAACAGATAATGTAAAAAATCAGTAGGGAGGGAAAAGTTAATGTAATTGCTGATATGCGACGCATCAAGAGAAACAGATCCTATTTACGTAACACTGATCACCACCAGATATAATAATGTTCTAGTTTTGACACGTAATACTGGAAGACTTAGAAAAGGAATCTGTAAAACAAAAAAGGCTTTCATTCCGATTTCTTTTTTTCTTCTTTTATGATACTGTGATTAACTTCAAAGCCATCTCGTAACTACTCAGTAAAATGGATAGGTAGGTATTACAGCCATCTAGTACATTACTACCACTACTACTCAAGAGATTAAATAGGTATCGTATGTCTTAAAAGAACTTACCATTTTCTTTCAGCTAACTCTGTGAAATTGCTCCTGAGGTCATCGCGAAGTAATCAGCTAAGCGAATTTCCCTGGGGGGTTCAGACTGTATAAAGTTAAACTTCGCCAATGGATATGATCAGCCAAGACCAAAATAAAACTTTCAAATTCCAGAACAATTTCTCCCATCGCTCGCTGATCTTATTGCCTATATCTCCAAACATATTACGCCATCATCCCTACGCCATAGAAAAGAAAGTTTGGTTTTATATATATATATATATATATATATATATATATATATATATATATATATATATATATATATATATATATACCAACCCAAAATATGCTGGAATGATATGCAGATTGCCATTTCCATTCAATCAGAGAAAAATATGTAAATTTTCTAATTCGAGTATCTATTCTAAAGATCAGATTCTGTACATTAAGCATTAGGGAGAATATCTTCCTTCCTTGTGTGTGTTGACGTATTATATGGCAGTTGGCTTAATGACCTTTATCCTCTGATAACCACCAAACCCAAGAGTATACTAACAGTCGTATGGATACAGTATTGAAGATGAACATGTGACTGCTAACTGCGTTATTACACACGGACGTATCGTGTGCTCACTGGATGACTACTAAGGTACACACATGTTTGCATAATGGCAAGAATGGGTAATTGCTGGGTACATCTTTTCCTGGAACTTATGGACAAAAAAAAAAAACGAAAATTACTGAAAGCTGAATTTGCTCTCAGTAACGGAGACGACAGTGAACAGTTTATCTGAAATTCACACAATCGATGACCATGTGAAACCCAAGGCAAATGACATTCGATGTGGTATACATATATATTTTTTTCCAACCCGAAAGATCTTCAAAATTCATCGGCCATAAAAGCATATCGGCGCGTCGTGTTAACCACCTGAACATCTGTACCGACATCAGAAACTGTACTGAATTTCTCCATCACGTTATCTTTAGGCTGAACCCATGAAAGAATTTTGTCTATCCTTGCTATGTCGCTATCTATCATCTTCATATCTAGTTATCTTTCAGAAGTTGTTATGTCAGACGTACGCAGTGGGCACTGGGTCTTTACATGGACCAGTTATTAACTACTATCAAACAAATGGTTGTAGCTCAACAACCAGTGTGACATTACAACTAGTGTAACACTATTCTGATTTCTTTCCTTACTCTCTTCTCTCTCTCTCTCTCTCTCTCTCTCTCTCTCTCTCTCTCTCTCTCTCTCTCTCTCTCTCTCTCTCTCTCTCTCCTCGGGTCTCTCGCCTCCAGCACCTCAACACGCCCTCCTGGCTCTGTGTACAGTGTGAGGCAAGGAACATCCTCAGTATCAAAGAAATGAGTAAAAACTGATCCATAGAATAATCCCAGCTTAACCCTGATATAACCAGAGACCTACACACACACACACACACACACACACACACACACACGTGAACGCGGGTCAGGTATGACTTAATAGATCAGGTGTAAAGGTGATTACCACCACCGAGGAAACCCTGGCGCACCTTGGTGCCTCGTCCCTGGTGTCCAGACCAGACCTTACCACAACAAGCGTTCACTCTGGCGCTTAACCCGTGCGACACCGGGAGGCAGGCAGGCTGGTGTGGTCCTGCAGGTGGAGGACGGACGGTATAATATCCTCTTGTTGGATACAGATCCTGAGCAACCTAACCTGGTGGCCAGGTCGAGTAGCTCTTCCCACAGACGTTAATCTGGCGGGCGGTGTGTCCGCTGCATGGGTAATGCAAGCAGAGTCCCCTGGTTATACTGACGTTTATTCGGGACCGGGTATTAAACAGTGGCACACACACACACACACACACACACACACACACACACACAGTATATTGGGTCAGACTCAAAGAGAAGAGATATAGTGAGGTTTACTAATGACAAGACAGAAGGACCTTCCATTGATCAACAATGGAGCGACCAGGAACAATGCTTTGTGTAACTAAAAGGTCTCACACTAATGTGTAAGATGTGTTTAATACAAGAACAGGAAACAATACGTCACTATTTAAGGTATTCACATCAAACACTTTATACATGTTGATCATCACACAGTGTGGGTAGTGGTGACCACGTGTTAGGAGAGTTACAGGTGTGATGGACTCTGGTCAGGTAAGGTGAGGCAGACTGTTAAGGAGGTGTGATGGGAGGGTGACAACAGCAGTGCCAGTCAGGCACTGATGTTACACATTTCAGGTCACACAGGTCACGATGGTGCGAGAGGCTATACCACACGTGCCATCTATCTAAAGGTCGAGGGGTCAAGTTGCCTCCAACACTACCACCACACACACACACACACACACACACACACACACACACACACACACACATCAACATGGGGTCGTGATACTATTGAATACGGCCCGACAACATACGACGGTGTGTGTCATACATGTGACATGCAACGTCACATATACGTCATGCCAGAGGGCGCGGGTTACATACCACGTAAATATAAGAGGATTAAGATCAGGTATAATCTCTCTAGAGGCTGGGACTTTCATAGTTCTTCACACAATGCTATCTGACAGACAAGGTTCACTTTGTGCTATTGTTTAAACGGGTCAGTAGCCTTATTGACTTACAACGGATGGTAAGGATATATATGTATATATATATATATATATATATATATATATATATATATATATATATATATATATATATATATATATATATTATCTTTATTTGCCATGTTCTCTCGTGCAGCACATAGCCTCGTCATAGTCAAACAGGTCATCTGTTATCAGTCCTTCCCATGTACTGTCCTTCCCATGTACTGTCCTCCAGCAGATAACTTCGTCAAAGACCAACAGTTCTTCTGTTATCTGTCTTGTAACCTTTAAATCACTGCATGGCTAACGCGTCGCAGACAAAGATCTCTGGATGATGGAGTGTAATAAAAAATTAATTATTTGTAATCATACGAAGTTCACGACGGTACAAGATGACCCACAAGTTAAGTAACAAGTTCATGAAGGTACAAGCAGACCCACAAGTTAAGTAACAAGTTCATGACGGTACAAGCAGACCCACAAGTTAAGTAACAAGTTCAGACCTTCAAGTATATCTTTGCTCATCCAAGCGAACAGATGGGCGGCTTGGGTCTGCACACCCTCTTCAACGGACCACTTAAATCTTATGAATGTGTTGGGCGAGCAGTTTCAATTTCAGCTCCGGCCAGAATGTATTTATGCTGAAGATGGTCACGGTCCACACAGGTCACGTAGGACGTAATGTAACGCTGGTCACACGCTGCTGGCCTGAGGAGGTCTGGTAATCTCCAACACTTCTCTGACACTCTAGATACCTTATCTAGGAGGTTTTAAAGTCTTATGAGCACAGCGAAATTTTCGTAATAATCTAAGCATATATATATATATATATATATATATATATATATATATATATATATATATATATATATATATATATATACACACACAAGTTATTTCAGTAAAAGATTTTTGAGCAAGATGATTATACAAAAGTAAAGCTAATTTCTTAACGTGTATATGAATAACTCATAACCTGAAATGTAAAGCCTTGTATTGCCCTATATAAGTCATCACAATTATTACCACCAGTCGGCCGCCATGTGGTTACTAAACCAGCCTCCCTCCACAGACACGTCAAACACATACTACAAAAAGACTGTTGTTAATTCTTTCATAAAATTCCTTTTGTGATCATTAGATTCCGAGAGCAAAGTAGAAGGCAAAGGGAGTGTCACGGATGGAAGGGAGAGAAGGCTAGAGAGGTAATATGATGAAAGAAATAAGATGAAAAAAAGAACCATGCAGGACGCGAGGTGGTGTGGTGAGGGAAAGGTGTTGAACGTGAGTGTAGTGAGGGAGAAGTGTTGGAGGGGGAGTGTGGTGAAGGAGAAGTGTTGGAGGGATATGTCGTGAGGGAAAATTACTGTCGAGATCCCCCTGACATTGGATGGTATAGTAAGAGTAAAGGAACAAAAGCATGAACCCGGCTGGTGTGTGTGTGAGCTAACCAGCTGCTGAATTATTCTTCACACTTTAAGATAATGACAGGAGATCAAAGACACCGCGGAAGCCTCACAGGTCGCCTCTACCATACCTGGACAACCCGTCCACCCTGCCAACCACACCTGGTCTACCACTCCCAACCACACGGCCTCCCCTCCCAGGACCTCACCTGGGGCAAGCCTCGGATTAATTTCAAAGATTCATTACGAGATTAAAATTAAATTTCATTCAGGTCCCTCTGAAGCCTGACGAGCCTCTAGCTCTGTCTGTAATGTATAATACGATATTTTACTGTCTCTTGTTCAGAAGGATCCAATAATGTTTTGAGATCGTCCAGATCTGAATTAGACACGTCTGTCACATGTACTTGGTCTTGTAAGAGACCAGTGCAGCTCCTACGTATATTCCTTGTTAACTGTGTATCTATATCTTGTCGCGTGGGTCTGCGGACGTCGCTCAGACGCTGAGAAAGGAGTGGAGTTTCCACTAGGTGGTTGTGGGGACGTTTGTAGTGGAGGTTGTGGTGGTGGTTGTGGTTGTCGAGGTGTTTGTACTATTTCTACTGTATGTTTGTTTCTTCGTACTCGTGTGTGTGTGTGTGTGTGTGTGTGTGTGTGTGTGTGTGTGTGTGTGTGTGTGTGTGTGTGTGTGTGTGTGTGTTTCATTCATCCACTAGTCTACTTCTACAGAAGTCTTTACCTATACCTTAAATGACTCTAATTTCTCAGTTACCCATCACTTATTCTACAAGTGATCGCTCTTGAAGAGTTTCAGAGAAGACATCAGACTTGAACACCATCACTAAAACCAAGGAATGTCGAAACTATTATCACGTCTCCCTCGACCTCCTCCCCTCAAGACGTAGGTAAGACCTGGCTAGCTATCCCCTCACTATAACACAGCTCCCTTCTCCCTTCTTCTTTCTTCAGGCTCATTTTTGTTTTCTCCCACCAGCTGTTGGAATGCCTCTCATTAATCTATATACAACTCCTTGAATGAGGACACCAAGCAAGTGATACCTACTCCAGTTCGGGTTTATGTCATGAGTCTTACCGTTGATATTTCTTGCTTGTGTTTGAGGGTAATATTGACACCGACGAATGTTCCCCTCTCTCTAAGTCTACCCTGGACTTCCTTACCTCAAGATCTCCTGTAACGAAGGGTTTCATCACCTGTAAAAGGCTTATCTTGCTATCATATACACTATCCTCACGGTGTCTACACCACAACTCCTGGATATTCATTCATCTTTATTACACTGGACGACATCGGGCAAAACTAACCTCCAACTGTGGCTATGTCGAGAGAGAAGCGAAAATAATGAATTCTATAAAAAAAGAATAAATGCAATAGGGACTGATCTGAGCTTCACAAGAGATTGTAAGACCGGCCTGTCAAAGGTAGAAAGGTTATAAGAAGAGGGAAAGACCTGAGAACGCAGGGAATTTTGCAACTTCGACGCGCTAGGAAAGGTATGGATAACTTAATTCCAATCTGGTTCATCAGACCTCCCCGATAGATTGTTTATTCTTAAGATAATTGGGTACGGTATTCTTACTGCTCCATTTTCCATTATATACTGCCATTATATACTGCTAGTATATACTGCCAGCATATACTGCCAGTATATATTGCCAGTAACGTCTGAAACATTAGGTCATCTCTCCACAGGAAACCTAACCACCATTTCTCCTAATCCGTCCTATCTTTTCTACAATGTTTCCTCGAGGAAATGAAGCTGCAACTCTACGTCAATCTTTCTACTTTTGTAGAATTTCAAGTCATGATGCCAGATATTTCTAGTAATCAGTCCTGAGAATTTCAATTGTCATACTAGAAACTGGATCTCCGTTTCGTTAAAACCCTTGAAAAAAGAAGACATTTTCTATGTTCCATTGTTTTCGCATTTGTTTTTCTTTTCCAATCCAGATCCACTGCCATCTGCATCATCTTCATTTTCTAACTGTCACATTTCCTCCAGCATATCCTGCTTCAGATATAATGATGAGTATGTTTGCTTTTTTCCACTTTAACTCCTTTGATTACATTCACAGCTCAAAGCTTTTCACTGATATTTTGCTCCTCTTTGTAACAATTATTTCACCCCTGCTGGGTTTTTTTCGTTATACTCAGACTGTTTTCCTAATGTATTACTCTATTCTCTTAATAATGCATCTAAATAGTCCAAGGAAAACTTGCTATCCAAGGCTTTAGCATGAAGTTAAGTGTCGTCCAGTCGTGCTCATGGGTCGTCCAGTCGTACTCATGGGCCGACGACAAGGCCACAATCATGACCCGCTTCTACCACCACCACTACCACCACCATAGGATGATCACAAGACAATCGCTATCACATTCACCACCACCACCACACCACCACCGCCTGCAGACGTGGTGCGGGTACACTCTGCCACAGGTAGGGAAGTTAGCTAATTACTGCCACTGTTTTATAGCAGCAGGTACACACAGGACGGCACCATCTCCACTTGCACCCGCTGGGCTCGAACCCTTGGTCTGTCTTATCTTTATACTCCGCCGCCAAGACCCCAAGCCATATCTCCAGCCACGCCGAGTCTCTCCCTCTCTTACATCTATTTACATAATTCACACTTTCCCAGCAACGTCTCGGGGTAGAGGTCATAGATGAATTGATTGTCGGTTGACGTAAACAACGAGAAATACGATTGCCGATTCAGTTAGGATGATAAAAGTGATCATCTATGCAATCCGGTTTTATTGAAGTGGGCGAGTGACGTAAGTACCCAGACGAGTCACGTATCGGCGGATGTCAGTAGATGTGGAAGTCAGAAGAAAGAGGCGACTTACAAAGGTGTCCTGGTGGGGTTCCACTGACAAAAACTGGACTGAGAAATGTGTTGGGTCTACTCCGCTCACACGGTTGGTCTAGCTGAAGAAATTCTACGGTGTTAGTAGGCCCAATAGTAGTTCCTTTCGTGGGAAAATGATACACATTAAGGCTAACTATCAGGAGTAAGTTTTCCCTTTTTGAAAACTTTATACTAAAAACTGTAGTTACCGGCCGAGGTTAAACTGGCAGGTGAAGCAGAGGTACTGAGAGAGAGAGAGAGAGAGAGAGAGAGAGAGAGAGAGAGAGAGAGAGAGAGAGAGAGAGAGAGAGAGAGAGAGAGAGAGAGAGATTTCCTCTACCATCAGTCATGTCGGACAGCAGAATATCTTCTGAAAGCTTTAGGGAATACAGATTTTTTTTAGAGCCTGGAGAGCAGTGCCCACACACACACAGACACTTCACGATACTGTAAAAAGATAAAGTTTTCTGTTTACATAATTGGAGTGCAAAGTCAGAATACGTGATCAATACTACGTAAGTGTACATGTAATCACTACAGTGTAAGAGTAATCACTATTGTGTAAGTGTAAAAGTAAACGCTATTGTGTGAATGTAATTGAAATAATGATTAAATGTGAAGTGAATCACTGTTGTGTAAATGTAGAAAAAAGATGTTTGACACTTATGTTTTACCTTAATGTGCGTAAAATCGTCGAATAATAAGATAAATGTATAACATCACTGTGGATATAACTTGAAAATAACTTGTCTCCTCCCTTCCCTCGATAAGGATATTACGATACAGAAAAAAAAAAAATATTATATCAAAATAAGTCAGAGCAAGAGGTGGTGTACAGATGACACAGTACACGTGGAGAATATTGGATGATCTTAGCAAATTCGTTTAAACTTCACACAGAGTACAAGTGGCGGCACGCTTCGCTGAGGAGGCGAGGACACCCTGTCTATGGATTTTACCAGCGCACCTCTGGATAACGAAGCGCTCACACGGGTCCTGTGTGTAGGTGAGGTGTTGAAATAAATGTTTCGGATGGAAATATCGGGAAAACGAAGGCAGATTCGGATCGAGGTATCGGGGCGACGAAGGCCGATGCAGGGATATGTATCGGGACGACGATGAAGGAATCTTGAGAAAAGTCAGATTGTGGAAGCGGGGAAGAAGGACGTGGTATCGAGACATGGGAAAGTGAGGATGGGAACCAGAATAAGTGAGGATGGGAACCAGAATAAGTGAGGAAGGGAACCAGAATAAGTGAGGAAGGGAACCAGAATAAGTGAGGAAGGGAACCAGAATATGTGAGGAAGGGAACCAGAATAAGTGAGGAAGGGAACCAGAATAAGTGAGGAAGGGAACCAGAATAAGTGAGGATGGGAACCAGAATGAGTGAGGATGGGAACCAGAATGAGTGAGGATGGGAACCAGAATGAGTGAGGATGGGAACCAGAATAAGTGAGGAAGGGAACCAGAATAAGTGAGGAAGGGAACCAGAATAAGTGAGGAAGGGAACCAGAATAAGTGAGGAAGGGAACCAGAATAAGTGAGGATGGGAACCAGAATGAGTGAGGATGGGAACCAGAATGAGTGAGGATGGGAACCATTGCATAAGAAGGGAGAAGCACCACAACAAAGGAAGGGAGAAGCACCACAACACATTAAGGGGGAGGCGACTCAAGGTTTGAGCAGCAGGACAAGAGGTTGTGGCAGCGCACCGTGGCTAAATCTCCGTAACACGATATAACTGTGTCTGACTGCGAGCGACGTCCCCGACGTACAGAGGAGAAAGGTGTAGAGGATTCCCGTGGCTATCACGAGAGAGAGAGAGAGAGAGAGAGAGAGAGAGAGAGAGAGAGAGAGAGAGAGAGAGAGAGAGAGAGAGAGAGAGAGAGAGAGCGCTGAGTACTGACGGAAGATGCCTGGGCCGCCGAGGAGGGCGCTAAAGTGACCAAAGCAAAAAAGGACAGAGACGATATTCCGGAGACGAGGAAAACGTCAGATAATTCCACGGCACAAAGGACGTCGTGGTCAGCAACGGAGCCAAGGTTTATAAAACACGGCTGCGACGGTGCGAGACTCGGGAGTCGGCCAGTAAGGTGGCAGACGCTGAACGACTAACGAAAGTAAATCTTCATGAATGACCAGGATCGAGGGGGGGGAGACTACCCCCCAACCCCTCCCTCACACACCACACCCCTGTACCTCCGAATTCCTGGCAGAGATTAAAGCTATCATTATCACCAATCTACATCGCTTTTACGAGACCCTGATGGGTCGTTTATCGACGCTCACTCAGAGACTGGGGGGGTTTGGAGGTGGCTTTTTACTTTATCACATATAGAGACTGATGTCCGTTATCTGGATACATGTCCTCACATAAAGCAGGAGGGTAAGGTTTCCATGCTCGGGCTGAAGCGGCACCAAAACTTACAGTTATTTCTGAAATAAAGATCAGATTTTACTCGACTTTCCTAACGTATCTCTTCATTCACCAGAATCGAAAAGAGTTCAGTACAATCCCCATCTCTCTTTTTTTTCTTTTGTCAGACCAGGAACGTATTGTTAGAAAAGATAAGATTAAAGAAAAAAATGTATATGAATGAGAATTTCTAGTTAAGCTGGCTATGTTTTTTTCTTTAAGTCGACTAAGTTTTATCAAACCAAATTCATCGTGATAGAGAGTGAGTGGTTGTCGCATCAGTACACTCAATGGAAGCTGTACAGTTTCCTCTGCTGACAAAAGGGTTTAAAATGTTTTTGGGCGATCTGAAAATCGTACCCCTGACGCGCAAATGACCCAGAATGAATGTTCTATGAACACACGGGAGGCCTGAAACACTCGCGAAATACAAAGTTCGTCCACTCCACCAGCAGGCTATCGTAGACCTGTTTATTCAGCCTGTCCCGATGGGGTCAGGGACGCTCTCATTCATCAACTTTGATTGAATAATCAGTGAAAACCAATTGCAATGTTTTTTTCCCCCGTGAAGGCTTAAACAAATGAATGCTTTATGTGTGTCGGTATTGCCAATGCTTTGGTCAAATATTTGAACAAAAGATTTGATTTAGTCGTATGTAAAAAAAAAAAAAGCTTAAAAAAGAGGAGAGAGAGACGCTTCATCAGGCCAGAGACAGAATCTCAAAAAACGTCTTTTGAAAAGTTCGTTGCAACGGGGGCACAACCACAAGTGTCCGGATATTTAACATTTCTGTATTAACTGCCGGGAAATAGAGCCAAATGTGTTGTTCATTAGACCGTTTTGTTAGCTTTTAATCATTGGTTCAGCTGTAACCATTATTCTTATAACACATTCCCTACCATCAGTACACACGTTGTCATTATTGTCCATTCATCTTTTTTTTTTGCACACGTTGTACTGCATGTTCAATATATGGAGAGCAAAGCCATTGGAGAAATAGAAATGAGGACAAGATATTCCTGAATTTCACGTTCGTTTTTATTATACCACAAGAATTATATATATTTCTCATGATAATGAAGCTCACACCATTATCTGTTCTTTTTCAAAATTTTCTCTTTCTATTTGATATTTTGGAGGCGTAAAGCACCAATATCCTCTTCAAAACTAGAAAAAAGGGAGAAAAACTGTTTAGAGAGGACATTCTACTGAATACAAACCAGACTGAAAATATCGATTGGTTATAAATTCTAATTATTTCATCATCACCAGTTTCGATGATCCATCTTTCATACGTACTTATATACAGAGCAACACTGACAAATCTTTTTTGTTCTATTATCATAAATGTAATTAAAACAATTACGTATCGGTATTTGAATATATAAAAACAAAGATTTGTTTGGATTTGCGTAGTGAATATGAATACTGTGTTTAGGACGAGTATGTTAACTGTCTTGTAAAACATCAGGGCAGACAAAGCGGTGAGCGCCAGGAAAGTTAATTACAGTAGGTTCCTCCTCCCTCATTACGGCTTCATTATACTCTTTACTTTCTCTTCCTTCTCCCTTCTTTTTCTCCCTCCATCCACTCCCTCTCTCCTTTTTACATCTCCAAATATTTCTCCTTCTTAAACTGACTGGAATTTCCTTATCCTGTGATTCTTTGTCCTGTCTATCTTTCTCTTTTCCTTCTCAAATCTCTCTCTCTCTCTCTCTCTCTCTCTCTCTCTCTCTCTCTCTCTCTCTCTCTCTCTCTCTCTCTCTCTCTCTCTCTCTCTCCTTTTGCGTTTCTCACCATCAATCAACCACACATTTTGACAAATGGGCAAGAGCGAGGGGCTACCCTTAATTTACAAGTGCTTCTAAAGAGATTATGCAAAATTCATTCAAAAGAATGGCAACATGATTTCTCTTTTTAACGACCGATAGAGAGAGAGAGAGAGAGAGAGAGAGAGAGAGAGAGAGAGAGAGAGAGAGAGAGAGAGAGAGAGAGAGAGAGAGAGAGAGAGACACGCCCCACAGCACCCCACTACGTACCCACACACACACACTACCCTGTCAGCCACGGCGCGTCACGTTAGGTGGGTGGGTGTTGGGGGTGGAACAATATAGCCTTGCACACACACACGGCCCACAGAACTCACCACCACCACCCTCGCCGTCCACACCACCCCAGCTGCAGCCTCCTCCCTACAACCCTTTTGTTCGTGTCCGCTCATTACGTCGTGCCATACAAAGACGAGGAAACACGGGTACCCGTCGCTTCCACCACCACCACCACCACTACTGCAGTATCGGCCTTTCCCTCAGATGACTCGCGTCCCCTCCCCGCGTTTCCCCTCAAATTGATAGCAGTTCCTCCCCTCTCCTCCCGTGATGTTTCCCCTCCGCTGCTTCATTTCTTCTCCCTTGGATTGTCTTTCGCTGTTGTTTTTTTTTTTATATATCCCCGTGTAGATAGATCCATCTCCCTGTCTGTCCCGTTACTCCCCCTTCCAGCAGCAGGGGAGGCCAGGCCCCCTAGCCATCCCTGGCTGCGACTTTCTCTACGAGTGTCACGAGCGGGCAACAGCTTCTCCTCCTCGCCCAGACGTGGTGATGATGAACGAGGATAAATGAACGACTTAAGGGTCTCGTATCCTCGTTTCGTCCCTACACAACCCACGTTAAATATTGCTCTTTATATCTTTTCCTACTCAACCATTTCACTAATTTCTGTCATCTGCTTAACAACATTCATCTTCATCTAATAATACTTAGGCGTCTTGTATTTTACGTAGGAGTATTGTATTTTACGTAGGAGTACTGTATTCTACCTAGGAGTATTGTATTACATTTTAGCAAATGGTATTTTACATACGCATGTTGTGTTTTACTAAGTCACATTCTTATTTCGTCCTGCATTGTCTCATGACTACGCAAAAGACTTTAGTTTCACTAGCGCACTAAACTGACCAAATCTTTCCAACTTCTCGCATGAAAATTTCACCACAATTACCGGAGGCTCCTGGTGTCATCATATAAGAAAAAAATAAAAATACCCAGAAACTAAGATGGAGGACAATAAATTTACACACACACACAAACACACATTATATATATATATATATATATATATATATATATATATATATATATATATATATATATATATATATATATATATATATATATATATATATATATATATATTCAATTCTACTGTAGTATTTTACTACGAGATTTCCCAGTCAATATATAATTTTGAAAAGTGAAAAGATTTAATTTGCAACCTGCCCTGACATGTCCATGTGAGACCTGGTTCACTCATTAACCTGAAGAAAAAAACAACAAACAATATGAGAATAAAACAGCTACTGTGTCATCATCATCGTCATCGTGTCCAGGAGAAAAATGGTTCCAGACAGAAAGACTCACATCAGCCAGACGAGAAATGATAAAAAGACTGCATGAAATTTTCACTGATATCGTTCGTCAATTATGCAAATCGGGACAATATTAAAGATGTGCAAATACGACGGCCTAACACAGGTTCTCCATTACCCTGAGAGAGAGAGAGAGAGAGAGAGAGAGAGAGAGAGAGAGAGAGAGAGAGAGAGAGACCGTCATCAAACTATATTCACACAGGGCTGGCGTCGGCCGACGCATCTGGGTTCGTGTGAGAAATGTTCTTTTGTGACCAATTCGTATTAAAACAGGAGTCAGCTCACCATGATCAACTTTACCAATGTTTTCAACTCTTCTTTCTTCTATCTGTGCTCATCTTCCTCCACCTCATTCAAGTTCCCGAGGAAAGAAAATTCCTCATTTTGTTCTTTCTTCTGTTTCAAATTTGGAAAGTGATAATGCAGGAGGAGAGGACTTGCAGCCCTCTACTCCCGCTCACTCACAGTCGCCTTCTACGCCCCGCAGGAGACGTGTGGGTAGTGTTCTCCCTTCCTAATCTCCTGAGGTACAATAATAACCTTAACCCAGTGAATGACTCTGACACCTGGATGTCTTCAGGAAACACTGTGTTGATATTACAACGAAAATATGACCCAAAGCCTGAAACTACGAGGCGACAGCCAAGTGCGGGACGGAGGTAAGCTCTCGAGTTCTGTATAATTGTGAAGTACTTGGTTATGTATGAGGGGGGAGGTCTTGTACCATACCCTACAGGAAGGAAACGCCAACTGTTAATTACTACTACTACTACTACAATTCCTACCACAACTACTACTTCTACTACTACCACTACTACTATTACTGCTCCTACTGCACCTCCGTAGTTAAAAGCTTCGATATATTTCCCCTTCGTTTGTGATCTAGTTAAAAAAAAAAATTGAAGAATACAATGGCTTGTTTGATGATTGCATTCTTTTGCAAGTCCTATGTTGACCACTACTACTGCTTCAGTTAGATCACATTGTGGCCACCTATACATAAGGGAGGAGGAGAAGGAGAAGGAGGAAATGGAGGAGGAAAAGGAGGAGGTCTTGAATAATCTCCTGCAGGAGGGAGAGGCCTTGTGAGGTCTCCTTCAGAATGATGGAGAGACGCAGCAGGACGCGGCACGGGTGAGTGGCCCCAGTATTCACTGCCAGATAAATGAGGGTTAATTTTCCCCCAGATGGTACCATAATCAGCATGTGACATGGGGTCGATAAGGGAGGGTGGAGCTCAGCTACAAATAGCAGGAGGACAGGCGATATTCCAGTCCTGTGTGGTCTTGCCTCACTCAAAGAGACATTCCTCTCCTTCCCTGGAACCTATGGAATCTAAGGAAAAGTTTGAACTTTTCTTCCTGGATCGTAGGCGTCCAATGTTTCTATTTTTGTTTGTTGTTATCACGTCTGAAGTTAGGGGAACGACTTTTCCCCCCCACTGTATTTGTTTTATTTTTATTGGATTGTTTCTTGTTTATCGTATGACTGCCGTGTCTAGTGCCTTTATTATACATTTCCTGATAGACACTTGGCAGACAGACCTATCTTTCAAACAGACAAATACGTAAAAATAGTATGACTTTATTTTTTGTCAATCTTTCTCCTTAATCAATGCTCTTATCTCTACTTTATCTTAATCAAGCCACTCCGTCAAACATTTCCTAGCTAATGACCGCTATACCACGCCTACCTGTATGGCCCTACCACCATCCCCTGGTATCTATCTACCAGTGCAAGACCACGACACTAACACGACCAGGACAGTAAGGTTCTTGGCTCAACAGGTCGATGTCGTGGTAGCTCACTCACCGTTGCTAGCTCCGAGGGGAGGATGAACAGCTGGGTCGGTTGTTGCGCCCTGGATTCGAACTCCGGCGGGTCCGCGCGTGAACCATGCTAAACAATGCACCACGGAGTGTGTGTGTGTGTGTGTGTGTGTGTGTGTGTGTGTGTGTGTGTGTGTGTAAGACCGTGCTCGTACATGTGTGTGTGTGTGTGTGTGTGTGTGTGTGTGTGTGTGTGTGTGTGTGTGTGTGTGTGTGTAATTACATGTGTATAACTATTTATTTCTTGATCGTTAAACTATGATAACAAGGATAAGAGATGGGGCAATACGAGAGGAAAACGCTCTACTCGTAACGCACACACACACACACACACACACACACACACACACACACGCCACAGCAGCACCCGGTTTTATGACATTCTTTATCCAACTTCTGCCATAAATAATATAATTCAACCCTGACTTAAATCTCACAGGCTGTCTACTGGTGAAATACGTGGTGGAGTTTAGCCGGATTTTCATGATTTACGCTACGGTGGCGTGACTCGAGAGAACTTACCCTAATGGAATTACAAAGATAATGTATAAATGAAGGAAAAATCTTAATTCAAAGTTGTAATAGGATTAATGTAAAGACGACACGTGGCAAACTGGATTTAACTTATCATGACTGAGGAAGAATACTTGTAGTGTTTACGATATCGGTATTGGGCTCAGCAGAGGCTAGAGAATGTATACATACATATCTGTAAATATACATATATTAGTAAAGAAAAGGCAAGAATATTCTATTCTGTTAATGATTATAATCTATTACAACCAAATATATAGATGTGGATAATCTTTAATCCAAATACATATCACTGAAAATATATCACACATAAAGTATAAGATCCATTATACAATGCATGTATAAAACAAAGCCAAAATAAACAGCATCTCCGAAAACTTTAGACAGTAATCAAGATAGCACAAGAACCAGGGAGAGAGAGAGAGAGAGAGAGAGAGAGAGAGAGAGAGAGAGAGAGAGAGAGAGAGAGAGAGAGAGAGAGAGAGAGAGAGAGAGAGAGAGAGAGAGAGAGAGAGAGCCAGACAGAAAGAAGATCAATGAATATCATAATAAAAGATAACGAAAGAGAGGAACAAAGAGGAGCGGGAGGGAAGCCACAACACAATAACCAGCTCTGTGTGTGTGTGTGTGTGTGTGTGTGTGTGTGTGTGTGTTAGGAAAAGGAGTCTTGGAAGGAAATAATAATGGGTTTGCTCCCGTTGGCCAGCACACTGTAAGCGTGCGCTGCCTCTACCATAAACACTGGGACCCCCTGCAGGTGGTGGCTGAGTTAGCAGGAGGTAAGTGTTCAGGCCAGGCTGGAGCGCTGGTCGTACCTCCACAGCTCCAACTTGCCTTCAAAGGCTCCAACGAGCAAGGGCGGGAGGGTACGGTCGAGGCCAGGCAACGTGAAGTTAAAAGCGGCTTTAATCGTGAACCTATTGTTATTTATATACCCATTACTACCCTGTTCTACATTATACATTCACTACCTAATACTCGCTTATAGGAGGGGATTCCTTTTATAACTTTATACAGGTATTCAGTAGAGACGTTTAGGGGATGCGATGCTCACTATCCGATCGCCTTCCTCTATAAAGAGCGGTCTTTTATGCCAATGTCTAGCGGGGATTGTTGCAGGCTTATAACAGCTTCATGCCCGGCTGATCAAAAGAGAAAAATCATTTATCTTTTTTTTCCTCCCGTTTTCAGTACGTTCCAATTTCCATCTGCGTTCCACATTCTGTTTTAGATAAGCGGTGATGCTGTAAATATCATTTAATGTCTATAAAACTCTTTATACCAGATAAAGTAATTTTGTATCAATATTAAAGTCCTGAAACTTCCATATTTCATTAGTAATTCTTCTGTTGAACTACAGGTTTAGATTTTCATTCATAAAGCTCATATGACACTATCGAATCCTTCGGCTTCAATAAACTCCACAACAAGTGAACTAGCCTGTGACTCCGTCTATAGTGTGTTAACATTACGATGTTCACTTTTCTATTCCACGATATTTGCACATTCAAACGTAACCCATACCAGAGGGTGTACAGTGGCAGCGAGTATGATCTTAGAATTATTTTAAACAAATGTAAATAGATATCAATTTCGACTGTTATACTTGACGATGACACCCTTGATGACCTCGGCAGTCGATATTACTAAACCCCAGATAACTAACTACCTAACAGGTACGACTAATTCTGTTATCTTGAACAGGTCAGTTAAGGAACCATATGCACAGTTAATCATGACCAATACACTGATAAACATGCTCATACTGTGAGTCATCCATGTACAAACGTCTTCGCTAAACCAAAACTACGTCAGAGTTAGGTCTTCCTCATTATGAACTATGGACCTGTTACCATACATACAACAGATTTACGACGCAGTCTGTAACGCTGTTGTCATTACGTTAAACGTTCGGTGCAGGTAGGGTCCTCACATACTCACTTCTGCCAATCTGATCAATAAAGTATAAAGTCTAGCCATACAGATCTCAGCTCCACCACGAAAGGTGATGACCATGTATATCTTAAACCCTCTGAGCATGACGGTCTGACCTTTGACGTAACCCTTATTGGTCGGAGTAAAGGCCACACCTGCGTGTCCAGCCAGGAGTAGCATCCTCGTGTTCATCATGATGATGGTCACAAGACGGTACCTACTCTGAGGGTCAAGTAAGGACTGATTACTAACCTGATGGTGAAGCCAAAAGCTACCTAGAGGGAGTGGTGGGTCAGGAGGAGCCAGCCATTGGCTTTACTACCCTCTCTGTCAATAGTGGTGGGTAGTAAAGAACCTTCTGCTTTACTATCCCGTCCCAATGTACGATGATGGATGGGATGGAGTATTTTCCTTTGTTATCGTGTCTCCATCCACACAGATCAGTAATGTAGGATACTACTGACTGTCCTCCAGCAGTTAACCTCGTCATAGACCATCAGATCCCCTGACATCCGTCGTTCCTTTATTCTCTCTATACAGTGTATAGTACACTGGCTCCAGGCCCTCACATCTAACACATGGAGGACCCACTGAAGGGCACACAAGACCCTTAGAACTCAGGAGAGAAGACAGTGGCCCCAAACTATACAAACACCAAGGTTGGCCTCGCCACACACACAGGGTTATCTTATCTCACATGTCATATGGTCATTCAATGGCCATTCGTCTCTTATCATCACACAGGTCGTGGGAAATCTTGACTTACGTAGGGTCATTACGATCTGACGGGGTAATCAGATGATTCATAAATTGCCACGACACATTTTGAAGGAGCTCATATCTTCAGGGGTCTTTTCTGCGTCGTATCAAGATGATCTCGGGACATATATTACACCTCACATCGCACAGGTTTACTGGTCCTTCCTTAACTTCACCTGATTTACACAACAGTGAAGCAGAGTAGCTGTGAGGGAAAACCGTCATATCAGTCCTGGTTCTCACTGCTGTTGCCAGTGGAAAGGACCGACCTGGCCACTATATTACACTGCTGCTCTATCCACCCACAAGATATCTGTATATTTTCTTTCTATTTCTCTGACTACCAAGAGGAAATGGTAACAACATAAGATCATGGTTACTACTCCTCCACAATATCCTCACACACACACACACACACACACACACACACACACACACACACACACACAATGAAGGAGGTGGACCTGCAACAAACCCATGTTTCAGACGACATCGTACCATTTGTACTCAGAGAGCGCGGGGAGACCCTTGTCAAACCACTGGCGTCGCTATTTACGATCTCCCTCAACGAAGGCAATGTCCCAGCACAGTGAATGACGGCCAGAGTCGTGCAGATGACAGAGGAGTGGTCATCCTGAACCACAGACCGGTCAGTCAAGTACCCCTAACGAGCATAACCTGTCTGATACCACAGGAAAATAATCATACAGCAGATATGGGAGACCTTGAGTGGCACAAGGGGTGTGAGTGGGAGATGACATGGATTCAAGAGAGATAAGACATTGGGTATCGAACCTGCTGGTTTCAGTAAGAAAATAGGCAACATCTTAGAAAAGAAAAGGGGTTGGGTAGGTGTATGTCTGGACTGCCAGAAGACTTTCGATACTGTTCACAAAAATAAAAAAAAATAGAAAAAAGTCCAGAAGAGGAAGGCACAACTGAAGGATAAACAAGAGACGCGCGAGAGTTACGAGGAAGCGATTCACAAGCAACAGTGTGGCGGAGTCGTGGAGCAAATTCAGGAAGAGGAAATAAATGCAAGTTGCAATGGTTGGTCCAGAAACCTATATAATACACGAGTAAAGATAAGAGGCAGGGCCTCATGACTGTCAGTAAAACCCCCTCCACAAATAACAGATAGGTAAAACACACACACACACACACATACACACACGGTCTAACCAAACCCTCCACCATGCAACCCTTGCCTCTCCTTCACCACTCACTAATCACATGCTCTACAACCATCATCAGATGTTGTTAATGCGGCGTGTTTTTATTGCCCACACACAACATCGCCTGCCACATGACAGTCAGAGAGAGAGAGAGAGAGAGAGAGAGAGAGAGAGAGAGAGAGAGAGAGAGAGAGAGAGAGTCGGGTGTCCTTTGGGATACTACACAAGACATACGTCTATCATTAGGACGATAACGGGTATCACATCGTGGCACTGGGCTGTGGTCCTCACTCGATGGGTCGGATATGACGGACGATTCAGGGAATAAGTGACACAAAAAACTGCCACTGAAGACTTTACTCCCGGGGCCGGACGGCCACTTGAGCCGGTATCCGGCGCGCTCCGTGGTATTACCCGGCTGTTCCGGACATGACGAGGGCTGTCCGTAAGGGTAGTTTAGGACGCAGGAACCAGAAGGAACGCATTTCCTAACAGTGATCTTTCTTTTATTCAGGATCAATAAGGATACATCTAGACCAAACCTGACGATCATCATAAACGAAAGAGGATCCGGACCAATTGGTGTTAGGATGCCAGAAGGATCCCGACAGTCTCCTTGATCCAGAAGGAGCATCAGAATCTGCTTCTTGGCTTCAGTTACTAACAGTCCAAGGTGTAGGACGCGTCGGGGAGCGGCAGTAGGGGATGGTCTGGGAGATCCCTCAATCAAATCTGGGGTCTACAGTGGTAAGATGGGCCGTTTAGAGATTGGTAAGTGGATTCAAATATAACTTCCTAACCAGATTCCTTCCCACTGAAACTGGAAACAATGGAATTGGGGTCAGTCCTGTTCAGCAATATGGAGCTGAGAACTGGTGAGATTACGTAATTACTCTCCCTTAAAGACACTGTCGACCAGAGACCCACAAGGATAACATGGGTGAGGAGGAGATGCACAATGCTGTGAATGTAGAACAAAGATGTGATCTTATGTGATCCATATAATGCTACACTCCTGGAGAGAATGTCTGACGTGTTGACAAACATCTGCATCTCGGAAACGAGACAAAATTATTCATTAACAACACAAGACCACCACGCACGCACGTGCATGACAGGGCTCAACCGTGCGTTGTATATACACACACATACACAGATAAACAGACAGACATCTAATCGCCGTTTCCAGCTTTTACGAGGCAGTGCCAGGAACAGACGAAGAAGAAAGGCCGTGTTCGTTCACACTGAGTCTCTAGGTGTCATGTGTAATACACCGAAACCACAGCTCCCTATCTGCAGACCTTTCCATGGTTACCAATGGCCTCTTTACAATCCCTGATCCAGAAAGCATTCATGCATCATATCGAAGACTCCATAGATTATGCAAGCATTGTGTCAGAGATTCCAAAACGGGTTACTTGTATGTTTCTCAAAGTCCCTATGGAGTATACATGCATTCTGTCAAAGATTCCAGAGAGAATTTTGTACAGTGTCAAAGTCTCTGGCCCTCAGGATAAAGAAATAAAAAGACAAGAGCAACTAAACCAAGTGATTGGTCAAACTATCGTCGTCCGTAACACATCTTGTGAGTGATCTAGAAAACACCTTCCTCAGGAGCTTCGCCTTCTGTGTCAACCAACCACGCCTCACCCATGGCTCTCCCTGTGTGGGTAATGGCCCAGCAAACACGGTAAGAACGTCAACATAAAGGCCATGGAGGAGACACTACATAAATTAACAAAAACCCTTAAGGGAAAAAAAAGATGAAAATATTCTACACGCAAGACTGTTATTCTCCTTTTTATTTCCTCATTCTCCAGTGAGTCATTCCAGGCTTGCATGCCGCCAGCCGCGCCGGTGTACACTTTATCACTCGACCATTTGAAGTTTTTGAGGCATAAAGGGAAATAATTTAGATTAGGAAGCTAGAGGTAAAAAAATAAGGGTAGACCAGAGCGGGACATAATAAGTATCTTTAGATATGGTTTTATAGGAACGGAAGGGAAGCGTAATTGACGTCACAAGCGGTGGTATACAGTGTGGTGTGTGTCTACCATGGTGTTCATGTGATGGCGGGCGACCTGCACACCTCTGTCTGTGGTCGAGAAATACAGGCAAGAAGAGACAAGCTCACACACACACACACACACACATACACACACACACACACACACACACACACGGCAGAAAGGGTCGTAAGGCATTAAGTTACCCAAGGAATTGGCTGCTGGAAAGCCATATTGTACGTGCCCGACCTGTGTATAATTATGTACGGATATCAAACTACACGAAGAAAGCTGTGGAACCCGCCATTACCTGGCCACCGCTTTATTACAGCTCAATATTGTCTTCGTTAGTGATTGTGGTCCTTGTGGGAAGACGGTGGGTCCGGTGGGCAAGCGGTGGGCAGGTGGGGATGTTCAGTGAGAAGGTAGGTGGTTAGTCAGCAGGTGGGCTGCGGACAAGGGGTGTGGTGGGCTGCGGACAAGGGGTGGTGGGCTGTGGACAAGTGGTGGTGGGTTGCGGACAGGCGTCGGTAGGCTGGCAGCAGCCTCGGTGGTTCCTTTTTCCCAGTAAACTGACAGGTAAATGACAACCTCACCTGCATGGCCAGCTCCTCCCTACACCCGGCCCTCTTCCTCCTCCTCCTCCTCCCTCACGTTGTCTTCCTCTTCCGCGTGGGGTAAACCGCTCCACTCGCCCCACAACCCTAACACCACAACACTTGCCATTTGTTGGACTTTTATCTACAACACCTGCCAGCTTTTTATCATACAACTCCTACAACACCTGCTAGCTTTTCATCATACAACTCCTGCAACACCTGTTAGCTTTTCATTATACAACTCCTGCAACACCTGCTAGCTTTTCATCACACAACTCCTGCAACACCTGCGAGGTTGTTACTATTATCTAGTTACCCCATAACACTTGCTAGCTCTTTGTCTTTTATCTACAATATTGATATGTGCCAAATTATATTCCTTATTTTCTCATGAATATTTTCAGTTTTCATTTGTTTTTAGAATCTTATTCTTTATTCATTCAACTTTCCTTGTTGACTTCCTTTAGTTCTGCCACCCTGTCCCGTTTTTTCTATTCCATTTTCTATTTCTCGTACCCGTCCCACCTCACTTTACATCAACTCTTCACTACTCAGTTCTTGCTTTACCTCTCCATTATCATCCTCCCATGTATCTTCCTCTTTCTCCTCCCATTCTTCACTCACTGTTTTCTCTTCCTCTCCCATCTCTTCTCTCCCTCTGTATCTCTCAGTTTCGTTACCTCCCCTTACCTCGTCATTCCTCACTTCTACGCACAAAATACTACGCAACAGCGTCTGCCCAAGGCAAAATCTCGTCATAGGTAACTTGTGGGTAGGTGGAGAGGTACTCTCTCTCTCTCTCTCTCTCTCTCTCTCTCTCTCTCTCTCTCCCTCCCCTGTCACCGCACTGGTACCTTTCTCCATCCTTCCACCAGCCGACGCCAGATAGGGGCGGTACGTCGATTCTGCACGGGTAGTTGAGCTAAAAATTACAATTAGACATTAAACGAGGCGCGTCGCGACGCCCCCGGCGGCCTGTGGGGGGAGGGGGGGAGGAGGAGGAGTGATGGGAGGGGGTAGATGCCACCACATAAAGTACCCATCGTCAGAGACAACCAATGAAGCAAATGCCAGCGGCGGAAAATGAAGTCCTCTGGTGTTCCTTGGGGTCTTCCGTTTTATCAGCAGATCCTAAGATACGACACGAGTTATAATAAAGTAGGGGAGGGAGGGAGATGCATGAAATATACATGCATCTCGAAATTATAAGGTTTACGCAATTGGATCCTTTTTTTTTTTTTTTTATCACAGGAAGCTCTCTGGGAGTACCGCTCATGGAGATGTAATTGGATGATATGAAGTAGTGAGTTGTGGGAGGGTGGACGAGTTCGAAGCCCACACGTTGGCCAGGTTGAATCATCTATCATTATCCGGACGGTAAGTATGGGGGGTAAAACATCAGGTCTTCCAGCCAATTATTGGAAGTGACAGGAGGGCGTGCATTATCCAGTCCTCCTACTCTGTCATTTCGACCGATAGTGACACGTTCAGCCGTAGTTCGAATCCTCCCCATTTTTATTTTTTCCTGCTCAAACTCGTCGTCGCTCGCGGGGATTCCTGAAGACACGGGGGTGCGTGTGTGTGCGTGTGTGCTAATACAGGATGTGATCAATATGACCTTGAGTCTTTGCTCTTTTGCCTACAGGGAGTTAGAGACCAGGTACTCTCAGAGGACCACCTGGCTCATCCCTTGTTTGCACCAGCGGACAGGTGGTCACGGGCCTCATACAGGGCCTGTGCAAACAAAAGTCAAGGATTCTACACGAATCTTCTCAGGCCTCTACTGGCAAGGCCTGATGGTTTCTTATTTCTGGTCAACCTTCACTTACTTTTTCAGACAGTCATACATTTTGTTGTGAATTAAGAAGCAAAGGTTTACACTTGAAGTAAAACTTATGTAGTTTTCGTACATATATATATATATAAACATTTTCAGAATACCAAAAACAAAGTCAATACATATATTGAGAAAAGTTTTAAAACTTTTCTGATGTCCATAAAGGTTAGCATGAGGTAATGACTGACTCAAAGTGCAGGGAATGAGGTCAATTGCTTGCATTGAACATAAAAACTTTATTTACTGCTGTGATTAGCCTCTCATTTAAGCCATCTTGGGAGTCGCTTCATTGTCTTTGTGATATTTTAGATGATTTTATCCCTCACACATCTTTCATATACGCAGTCGTGACCTTCTGAGAGGGTAAGTTCTGTCTGTGGTACACTGTAACCACCTGTGTTGGAGGATCCTCAAACGATGTATTCTGTAATGTTTGGTGTCGATTTCCTCCACGAGCAGGAGTCGTGATTTAGTTTACATCTTCAGAAACCAGAGTATCATAGTGCTAACCCACGCATACAACAACGTCCTCAAAATCTCAGGAACCACAGTGAGTTGCAGTGTGTTACAATGAAGGGCGCACGAAATTGGGCGTGAACCGGGAGAACTCTTCTTCTTTCGCCTGAACTTTCACAATACTGTATAGTTTCTGAGTTTAGGGTCGTCCACGAGCAGCTAACAGACTGTGCACACAAAAAATGACGAATACA
Organism: Panulirus ornatus; assembly: GCF_036320965.1. Classification (NCBI taxonomy): domain Eukaryota; kingdom Metazoa; phylum Arthropoda; class Malacostraca; order Decapoda; family Palinuridae; genus Panulirus; species Panulirus ornatus. The sequence goes on from NC_092276.1 coordinate 4,468,257, forward strand.
GGAACACAGAACAAAGGAAAACAAAAGGAATATAAAAACACAAAAAGAATAATGAAAAAACGCACGAAACTACACACGAAAATAAAAAAGAGTCGAGTTTACGCCTCAGACATCATACTGGACATATCCTTCCTTCATGTAGCACCACATTAAACCTTACAACACCTCCAACACAGGACTCAGTCTGTCGACCATGTCGTGTGTGGTATACCGCCCCATGCCATGCTGATGTTCCGTGCGTGTGTTGACCATATTATTATCAGTCCATTTCAAAAACCCATATGCCTCTGTATCAGAAAATACATCCGCTGTTGTGATAATGCTTTTAACGTTTTACGTCGACGTGTCATACGGTAATTGTGATGTTTTCTTAACTTGATTAGAGTCATATTCTGACTTGGCATACACAACAGGGCGAAGCAATTTGGCTTTCCTTTTGTGCTTCAAGATGTGATTGTCTTTCCTTCAATGAACTGAGTTCTTGACTATAAAAAATATCTATTGTATGTGAGAAGTGACGATACGGTTTATGACCAATATATATTGTTTTCTCTTCCCTTTATACGTTCGTGTGGCAGGTGAAAAGCAGCACCTGAAGTGGAAGTGACAGTAGCAACAAAAACAAAAGTAACGGGCGGAGTTGGAGGCTGTTGCAGCATTTGCAAGAACAGTAACAGAAGCTATGGAAGAAAAAAGAGCAGCAGTAGTAACAGCAGGATTGGTGGGTGCAACAGCAATAGCAAAAAAAAAACCCAGCAGTAGAAGTTGTGGAGAACACTAGCAGCAGAACAGACGCTCCATTGTCAATGGCACCACGAAGAAGAAAAGCGACAGGAGAGGAAACAACAGGTATGATGGAAGCGATAAAACACACACACAACAGTTGTAGTGAAAACAACAGAGGGAATATAGCAGTTCCAGCAGGAGCAACAGAGGAGACAACAGGAGATCCAGCAGCCAGTATGGTACACACGTCTGGAATAAACCCCCACAAAACGTCAGCCAAAGATTTAAGAATTTCCCTCCGTCGTCACATTGGAATATTTAAGACCTTTTGTGAGACCTGGCAGAGGTGAATTACGACCCCCAAACATTGTGAATACCTCTCGACAACCCCGGTGCCAAGAGAAGCCCAGATATATATTGTAATAATTTAGCAGCGGCAAATCCTACAGCCCCGGACCGCTGCGGCACACACACACACACACACACACACACACACACACACACACACACACATCGTTCCTCCGTGAGAGATTTTTCCGGGAAAGATCCGTCGGGTTTTCCACCAGTGATGTGGACTCAGGTAACATCATCCTTGTTCGTGGAGTATTACAATTTGCATTCTCTCTCTCCCCCACCCAACCCACCCACCCACGTCCTTGATTTATCCGCCGCGCAGGACCATAAAGATGATGGGTGGCAGGAACAGTGAAAAATGGGGAGCAATTTAGTGGGGCAAGGAAGATCATCGCCCGAGGCAGGGCTCACTCCAGGTTTCCCTCCTTGTTTTACTTCCTCCGTTGGTGATTAATTGCTTCTCTTCCCTCACTGCGACGCTTGCCAGCATCATCCCGTTTAATTACTTGGTCCAGTTCCTCTCACACGTAACATGATTATCTGTCTCCTTCCAATGCAGTTCCATCCTTCTTTATCTTCTCAGTTTTATTTAGGATTATCATAAATTATTTAACATGTTCAATCAACCTATGACCAAAGTCTTTCGGCATCACTGGGAATTCCTCTCCCCCTCTCCTCCCTCCCTGCTATCTTCACTTTCTCTTCCTTTAGATTCACTGTTAACATTTCAGGACTTCATGTGCAGTATCTTCACTGCTCCTTCTTCCTTACGTTCCATATTTCACTGCCGTGATTCACTGCTTTACACAGCAAATACCTCTGTGTATTTAGCATTAGACGCTGTTCTCAATGAATCCATCTTCCTCCCACTTCCTCCTCTTTATCCCTAACTACCCGTTAGTCCACATTACTCCACGATCCTCAACATTTCCCTACGTCTGGACATAATGCAGTGTTGCTGTAGCAGGAATATGTAAACAGAGGGAATCCATCGAGATGGAGAAATGTTACACGTGTGAAGCAATCTAGCTTAGTGGCCTTCTAAACACGCAAGAGAGTTATGAGTATCATTCTTCCTCATTTAATGATAATGATAATAATAAATATATCATTAATCATGATGATGATAATGATGATGATAATAATAATATAATAATAATAATAATAATAATAATAATAATAATAATAATAATAATAATAATAATTGTCTGAAAAATGTGTGTGATGTACACACATACAGGTACAATAGAGATACACACTTATACACACGTACACAAAAACAAACAAATGGACGCATGCACACAAAACATAAATGCAAAAAGTACACAGAACACACACACACACACACGTTCCATAAATAAACCCTAATCTTGTCCCTTCAACCAGGTCTTGTGTTACCTGTCCTTCCCATGTGCTGTCCTCCAGCAGATAACCTCCTCACGTACCACCAGGTCTTCTGTTATCTGTCCTTCCCACGCCTTCCCGTGCACCTTCCCTGCACAAATGTTCCCCCGCCTTCATTTCCTTACACACGCTTGACTACAGTCACGCTCCCGCTGTATATAATCTCCCCATCCCCCTCCTCTTCTCCCACTCACTACAGCTACATGATCCATTTTCCCCTCCTTTCCTAGACCCATCCATTCGTCCTTACACACTGACGCACAAACACAATCCCCTTTTCAATCACGTCCCATTATCTCTCCTCTACGCTCACCTATTATCTTTTTTTTTTTTTTCAACCCTTCCCATTCTCGCTCTCTCTCCCTTTCTCCTCCCTGCTAACTGCACCTCCCCCTGTGTGAGACAGATTCCGCCCTAGAGCTGCCCCTATAACGAAGCCATTACCCAGCTACGCCTCCCTCCCTCCCAGGACAATAATCAATAAAGAGCAGGATGAAGATTGGCTTAATTATAATCCTAACTTCTTTCGTGGAAGACGGTCGGCTGACCATCAATGCCGTCTCACTGGGACCTGGAGGAGCCTTGCGGGGGACAGCCTCCGTAGGACTTCGATGGGAACAAGTAATCTTAGACAGATGGCGGAGGGTTGATGAGCTGATCCACTGGTAGAACTTGTATCAAGTTCAGACTCGGTAAAGGGAAGGACGCTTTCCCTCTGGGCCTTCGACTATGATGGAGTCGCTACCCTATCGAGAAAAATATAAATACTGGATGAGACTTGCTGGAGTCTGACAAGAGAGAAGCCTTCACCAGAAATATTGATGAGTTGAAGAGTTTGACTGGATGACCAGTGTTGGAGTCTAACCTTAATGTGAACCTCATATGGATTTAACACATGTTGGGAAAGCTGAGGAATATGAGTACTGGCGTGTGAAATCCTTACCCAAACCCATAAAGCAAGGTGTCATGAAAATACAGTAATGACTCATGAAACAAATTCTGCAAAAGGCAGTCCTTAACAGCAGCACCAACAGAGGCTTAATCCTGAAAATAAAAGCAACGCCTGAAGATTGTCTTTACTGATGGAACAAACAAACGCTCAGTCCTGGAGAGCGGAGGATGTAAAAGCTGTCTGCCCTAACATGATCTCGATTATGACCTGGAAGAGAAGATGTGGGTAGCGGGAGTCTAAAGACAAAGATCCGTGTCAGGCTAAGGCATGGTGTATCCTTACCAACAACCCTTGTTATCACTGATAAAGAAATTCGGTTCTCAGCTGGACTATCGACCAAGGTCCAGTCCACAGCACGGGTAAAAGGAAAGATTGTGTCGTCATTAAGGACGATAGTCCTAGTAAGATGATACAGGATGATGACCTATTGGTCTTACCTCATATGGTGTACCAGAGAACAAAGGAAATGTTCTGACATAGGTGTTCATCACTACATCATTTGAGACAAGGAAAAATACCGTCCACGTATCTCCTGCCTGTCGTAAGGTTACGAATTCAGGTTACTATTACAGTTCTTACAGTAGCTGACCTCGTCACAGACCATCAAATTTCCTGTTATCTGTCCTTCCTATGTACTGTCCTCCAGCGTAGACCCTTCGCCAGAGACCATCAAGTCTTCTGTTATGTGGCTTTCCAATGCATTCTTGTGCGCAAGCTCCCCATCTCTACTTTTTTTTTACCTATGACCAATCTAAACTCTCTCTCTCTCCCCTTATTACTCATCCTCTCCCTCCCTCCCTCCCTTCCTCCCTGGGGCCACAAAGAGGGGGGAGGTTTCAGCGACGTCGTCGGGACAAAACCTTCCTCAGGCAGCAAATGGCCGTGGGAGAAAACCTACAGGGAATGACACAGTGAAAGGGAGTCCGAGATCCCCTTAAAACTTTTTGACAAATTGCACTGAATGGATAGCTTTGCGGGGAGGAGCGAGCGGCGGCACAAGGAGAATATCTGGAGTGGTAGTCGACTGTTGGACATATTAGTGAGAGAGAGAGAGAGAGAGAGAGAGAGAGAGAGAGAGAGAGAGAGAGAGAGAGAGAGAGAGAGAGAGAGAGAGAGAGAGAGAGAGAGAGAGAGAGAGAGAGAATCATTGGGTCCTTTGCATTAGAAGCATCATTATCATGTTCAACAAAATCATGATTCTTCCTCCGCTTGTTACTATCATCATAACTATAATTACCACTACAATAATAATAGTAGTAATAATTATAATATTGATAATAATCATTATCACTATTATCATTATTATTATTATTATTATTATTATTATTATCATTATTATTATCATTATTAATATTATCATTATCATTATTATTATTATTATTATTATCATTATTATCATTATCATTATCATCTTAGAGAGTAGTGTAGTGGGGCCTCTACCTCATCATGGCCACTACCTTGTCCTTCATCTAGATCTCAATCAGTTGGTCATTTTTCTTTCCAGGGAAATCAGATGTTGAGTTCTTTACCCAGTAGAACTCTCCTGTGCCTCAGGAAGTTAAGACTCGCTACTCCAGGAAATTTCCTGAAAGTATTTATATAGGAGTTTATTCATTTATCAACTCAAAAGTTTCTAAAGGGACGTTTTGGGACATTTCAAGTTCTCAGTGTTGCGATATATACGTATTCTAACTCAGAATCTATTTCTATGGGGCCTCCACAGTTACAGAAGTCAGCCACGTCCACCGGGTGGGACAACAGTTCTAGAAGTGTGGTTACACTGTGTGTTTACATTGGTAAGTATAGTTTAGCACACATGAGCAGATGTTCAGTCTCTTGGCTGTGAAAGATACATCTTGTGTGTGAGGGATTCTGTGATACGTTCAATCGATTCTTGCAATGCTCGAGATACGGGCGGTGTGCAAAGCGTACTTGTCTAGGGAGTGTAGTTTCAGACGAGTGTACGTCTGGCAGGATGGCTATATCTGGCCTTGGAGGGATGGAGCCGTTGTTAGTGTTTGCCAGTATCATAAACATGTCTTGTCAGAGTGATATTACCCTGGAGATGTGCGAGAATATACGTGACTGAAGTGAGCTTTATATTTCTTCGTAAAGGTGGTGGTGGGGGGTTCGAAACTGGTTAATATGAGAAGGTTATTGCTGATGCATGGAGGCAGATGCCAAGCATGGTGAAGTGAGGGATTCATTTTGTTGTCCTAAAGTGGTGCTGATAATTAGTCTGTGGCCGTTTAACATGGTTTAACATGGTTTAACATGGTTTATGGCATTTATACTGATTTATACTCAAAGTGAGGGGACGGTACACAGGCTGGCTGCACGTCGGTCAAAGGTCAAGAGGGTGACGGTGGATCTCTGAGGGGGACGCAGACATTCTGTTTTGAATGATATAAACGACCTGCAGGAGAGTGAAGTTCTCCTGTACAGTGGACTGACGGTAACCATAGTTCTCAGTGGAAGGCTAAAAGCCTCCCTTACTTTCCTGCTTTGGGATCCCTTCCCATGGTGGCTTCCTCAGCGGTAAGGAAGTCGGGTACGCCCGCTGGGCGGGACCACACGCCTAGGAGCGCAGTGATGTTCTGTGTATGTCTGTGTGAGGTGAGTGTAGGACTATATATATATATATATATGTATATATATATATATATATATATATATATATATATATATATATATATATATATATATATATATATATATATATATCAACCATTATATACAATTTCTTGAAAGTACTGTAAGAAAGTGAGGGAACTCTCTCTCTCACATAATACTAGCACTTGTTTTCCCAGTAACACGCAACACTCACAGTTACGGAAAGAAAGAGATTGTTAACATCAATCTCAATTTTCTTTTAATTAGTGAAACTCTAAAGAACCCCCCCGACTCTTTTTCATATTTTCGACCTTTCCACCGTGCTTCAAAAGCACTAATTAATTTCACCTCTTGAAAAACTTGCCCTAAAACATTTTGCTTTGTATTTCTCTTCCCCCACTCTGTATTTTTCTCCTTCTCAAGTCGCACCCCCCCCCCCCCCCCTCCCGAGTGTATTCATGCAGATAGAAAAAGGACTCACGTAGTTCCGGTAGCCTCGTTCAGGACCCTCCTAGTTTAGTAATTAGCTTCCGAATATTCAGGCAAAAATCGAAGTCACGTTCTAGACCCCCCCTAGGGGGGAGGGGGGGGGGGTGGGGTGGTGTCCAGCGAGGTAGCCAGGGTTGCCACTGACCTCATCTCGTAGGTAAACACTGCAGGGGGGGTCTGAGGGGGCACGAAACCTGACGAAGAGCTACGACGACCACCGACCTGAGGAGAAGGACACGCCAGGTCGCTGAGACCCGCAGAGACGCATCACGGCCGAGATGAAGACGTACGTCAGGGAAGTTTATTATCGCACAAGAGGTTGTCACTACTGACATCCAGCTCTCCCCTCACTCAACTCCTTGTCTTCTGCTCTCTCTCTGTCTCTCTCTCTCTCTCTCTCTCTCTCTCTCTCTCTCTCTCTCTCTCTCTCTCTCTCCCCCCTCCTCTTCCACAACAAGTCTACTCCAGATTTTTTCCCCGCCCTTTCTCCCCCTCCCCCCCTCCCCTCTAAGGCTAATTGTATTCGAATTTAAGAGCTTGTAAGCCGGCAAGAGACGGCTCAGCTACAACGTCAATAGCGAAGGAATTCCACGAAGCGGTCAAGAACAGAGAGGGAGACGTGGCCCAGATGTGCACCACAGAGATCGATCATTCATAAGCCTCTGTGACGTTCGGGGGGCGAAAGGGTTGCATTATAATAGACAGCAACAAATGGAGAGATGAAAAACCCCCCAAGAGGGGTCTAAACAATACGTAAAGCCTTGCAGACCCTCTTCAGGAGGAGAGAGACGTGGAGCGGGGCCAGGGGAGCATTGTGGGTAGGGGGTTCACGTAGGAGGAAGGGGGGGTAGATAGGGGAAGTAAGAGGAGGAAGAGTACTTACTGGACCAGACAATGGGTCACTCGACCACTCAAGCCTCTCCTCCCTTCTCTCTCAAGCTTATTTCAAGTTTAGTGCTACTCAGCTGACGAGGGGCCTTCTCTATCTTTCTCTTGTTCCGGTACTTTTCTTGCTCGTGTTTGCTTGGCCTGCTGTATGGCCCAGATCCCTGTTTACTTGGTAATGTTGTTTCTGTGTTTGCTGGTCCCCTGCGAGTGTAATTTATCATCCATCAACCCAGTGGTATTAGTTTACCTTACCCAGTGACCCACTGAAAATAATCAGCCTGATCCATTAACCCACTAGTATTAATGTAACTTATCCACTGACCCACTGATAATAACTCAACCATAATCCCACCCACTTGTGATGATCTAACTTACCCGTCAATCCACTGTTACTGTTCTATGGTTTACATTTCCATCTTCTAATGATTTCCTGATAACTATAAATATGATCTTCAGGACTATCATTTTTTTTAAAAATGTTCTTTCCCCTTGTGTGCCTATACCCTGGAATTATTTTAAACTGTTTCTAAATCGACTACTTCTCGTTTCCTTTCCCTGCTTATCTGACGTTCTTGTTTAATTTTGTTTACCAATACTGATATACCTGAGTAAACATAATCATTGCTTTCTATGATCACCTCCTCACTGCTCATGTCTTCTTGTTTACCTGTTTGTTGACTCAATAATGATGAGGTTGATTATTACATCTAACCTGCTACTGCTACTCTCTCTCTCTCCTGTCTCTACTCACTCTACTCCATAGTTTTGCCTTCATGTAGTAGCCCATACTACAGCCCTTCTATTAACTACTCAACAGGGTATTTGCAGTTGACTAATCTACAGGGTCAGCTAATGATAAAGTGTACAGCACCACGTGCATAATATTTCTGTTGTGAGGATAAAGCCAGAACAAGAAAATCAGATGAAACAAAACAAATCGTCGTACACACAGGAGGTCTTAGGTCACTCTGCTGAAATATTGTATCACTGACCTAAACTACATAACACTGTGTTAACCTGGTGTATCACAAACACACACACACACACACACACACACACACACACACACACACACACACACACACACACACATCTTAAGCATCGTCACTAACACAATCCTCACATAACACACTGTTCTACAAGATGAACCCAGTCTTACATCACTATCTATGCATCACACTGGACCGTAACGTGACCAGCCCAATCAAAAAGACCGACTACATAATGTGACCAGATCTCACATACAGACCATCCACACCTGAGAGGAAGCACAGTGGATACCAGAGACTTGATTCCTGTAAATGCTGTGTGGTGATGTTCCGTTTCATAGAAAAATAATTTCCAGGAACTGTATGAGAGATTGTAAACTCCTGAAGGGAACCAAGTGTGGTTTCTGACCACTGTGGTCTGATAGGAGACCCTTGGTGACTAGTGATTTCCTTACCGCTCACAGGATGAGCTTGGCTGCCATAATACCCTGGCCGCTGACAGCGATAGGAATAGAAAAAAAAAAAGATGAAATCAAATGTATCATAGACACAAACACTCGGACATGAGGATACATGGTCTTGCTAACGTAACTGGAAATCTAATTGCTACCAGATGCAGACAAATATTGATTCGTACATTAATGAATGGAATTTTTCTTTCCCGTTGATCTCCCCCTTAGAATTCTAATTCCTCCAACTCGGTATGAATATGAACTTCTGGGATATCAGAATGCAGAGCGGGTCCATCACGATGATTGTCTCCATTGTGGCAATTCAGCAGTCCAGAGATTATTGCCACACACAGTTAACACTCAGTGTACAACGACGACAAGTTTTGTGGGCACAAATGTTCTGATGTTAGGATTCGAACATGTGTTAGGGCATAATACTCATGTCATCTATAATATTTATACTAACTTTTATATCACCAGAGCCAAGGAAATTTTTTTTTCACAACAGACTACATACTGAACCTAACATCCGTAGCGGAAATACTGTTCCAGTCTCATTTCCAGGCACCTTTGCTTTCCATGTTCACATTTCCACCCATGGTTTATGTTCTAGAATCATAATTCTAGTTATAATTGTTCTAGACTCAAAGTTCCAGTTATAGTTGTATTCAAAACTCACAGTTCCAGGCACAGTAGTGCTCCAGACCCAGTTCCAATCGTAGTTGTGTTCCAGACTCACAGCTCCAACCAAAATTGTGTTCGAGACTTAGCTCGAACCATAGTTGTGTTCCAGACTCAAAGTTCCAGCTACAATTGTGTTTCAGACTCATAATTGCAGCCACAGCTGTGTTCCAGACATAAAGTTCCAGCCACAGTTGTGTTCCAGACATAAAGTTCCAGCCACAGTTGTGTTCCAGACTCATACTTCTAGCCATAGTTGCGTTCCAGACAAACAGTGTCAGCTACAGTTGTTCCAGGCCCACAGTTTCAGTCAGCCTGTAAACAGTTGGTCTTTATGTGACTCATGTTTGAGCTGCTGCATTGTTCTAGCAGACAACACTACTGTTATACAAAGCCGTTTCTTTTCCAGACCCGAAAATTCAAACTTCATGTTGTATTCGACCTCCCTCCCACGCTCTCTTCTGTATCCTTCCCTCAATTTCTTTTCCATCCCTTCCCATCTGTTCTTTTTTCTATCCTCTCCCAAACAATTACCTCTTTTACTCACCCACTCTGGCTTCTATTTCTCGTTTCTATCATTGCTCCGTCTACAAAGATTAGGGATTTTTGGAAACTGTTCCTGTCCTCCAGCTGATAAGCTCGTCACAGACCATCATCTCGCATGTTACTGTCCTTCCTAGATAATCATACAGCCCACATCTAACTTTAAACTCACGTTTTCATAATTGGTTGTATTCCAAACTTTCATATTATTCAGATTTGTGTTTCATATTTCTGATTCCTCCCATATTTGCGTCACAGGCAAAGTTCCTAAAAAATGTTTAGACATATTATGAACCATAGTTGTATCAAGACTTCACCATCCACTTATAATCGTGTTCCAAACTCACAATTAAGGTAAAAAAAATCCTCTGAAATTAGACTCACATTCCTTAAGTTACAAAGTCATCACGATCGCTTGTATATGTTAGTGTTGCAGACCAATATTTGTGACAATTGACGGAATATGAAGTACGTCCACCATGGTTTCCTTCTCCCGTCCTCATACAACTCTCTGGTCGAGCCTCATCACCCGACCTCCTCTCCTTCCTCATCATCATCCATGAAGCGCTATGTCTGCGTGTTTCTGTAACTCTGCATCTCGTCGGTCGGTGTTCTAACTAACGTATCAGCGACTAGAGCTCAAAGAGGAAACGTTTTTGATGGACTCATTTCATACCTCTATGGTGTGACAAGATACTACGTTCACGACTCCAGCCATTGTATGTAGGCCTTTTGGTGAAGAAAGTGAAACTGTGCAGACTGAATCCATTCGTCCGTACTGACAGTCCCAAGTACGTGAGGGAGAGTTGTCATGTTGTTTGCTATGGATCCCTAAGAACTCACTACTCTCCCTGGCGCAGTCAGAGACTCGATAAACTATTCGTACAAAGGAAATATTTTCCTCTCTAACCGGCGGGTGGCTGCAGTGAAAGTTTCTTAGTGGGAGTAAACACATGTCTCCAGAAGAACAACACTGAGTGAGCTACTGACAATATTGTGACATAGGGTGTAGCAGCAACAATAAATCTGGAAGCACTGTACAGACCTGAAATTTTTTTTGAAATACGTGAAGACAAGTAACTCTCTCTCTCCTTCCTCCCTCCGTCTCTCTTTCTTGAGGCTGATCAGTTGCAACTCTCTCTGTCTGGCATGACACTGTGTGTGTGGCAAGTTGGGTCACTCACAGTAGCATCCTCTTCAATCCCCAGCGTCAGTCCTGCTTACATTTAGGTGCTCTCAACTACAATCAATAGGCGACCATCAACACCAGCGTGCTCCTCGGCACCCCCGAGCTACTGCCCTCGCTCGCCAAGCTCCTCTGTGTTATTTGTAGCCGGTAAAGCATCTGGGTAAGCGAGCGTCTGGATAAATCAGAGTTCGGATAATTGAATGTCAACACAGGTACGTCTCATTAATTCAGAGCAATTTAACCCGTTCAGTTTATACTTTGAACTTTACTTGTACTTTCCATTTTCTGAACAGAGCAAGAAGGTCAGGGGTCTTTGTGGCTCAAAAACAGAGTCAATATAACAGATTACAGCGTGAACCAGGTTACAGTTAGTCATCTTACAGGCAGAGACGACTGTATTATGTTATGTTATATTACATCATATTATACATATTAACTAATAGTCAAAATTGCCGGTTAGCTTCATCGGCAGTTGACCTTACAGCCAATAAGCAGCCACATTATGGCGAAAAGAACCATCCACTGTGTTCAAAGTCTGTAAAGGTAATACTGTTTCTTCCAAATGTGAAACAGTCAATGATGAAGATGTAATTACCAAGATCTTTATTGCTGGAATCAAGCAATTGTAAAGGATATCCAGTAGTGCTGACTGAAGATATAATACATGCTGTATATGCTGAAGTGCTGACTGAAGATATAATACATGCTGTATATGCTGAACTGCTGACTGAAGATATAATACATGCTGTATATGCTGAACTGCTGACTGAAGATATAATACATGCTGTATATGCTGAAGTGCTGACTGAAGATATAATACATGCTGTATATGCTGAAGTGATGACTGAAGATATAATACATGCTGTATATCAAACTTGAATTTCTTTCTGTAGTTCACAACTACTGTGAATTAAAAAAATCACACCGTGATATGATACAATTCCGATTTGCATTTTTCCAGGGCAAAATGTACCGCCTCTTCCATTGTCTGCTGGAATACAAAGCATGAAATATGCTCGTGTTGTTCCAGTTCTCTCGGACCAATTATGGATATATCAACTCTCACTTTAAGGCATGAAATCTCCCACGTAGACACCATGTCTGGAAGCTGGAAGCTCACGCTGGAACCCTTCCAGCTGTGCTGGTTCCAATGTTCTTGTGTCATCGGCGTTGATGGCGATGAATGAATCTATTTTCTGAGACTAAAAATAAGTTCTTCGAGACATGCGTCATGGCATGAAAATACGAGTAATATAAAAGATTTTAAATCATATGTAAAACTATATTTCGCGGTTGTCTAAGCTCATTACAAAATACTGTAATGACACCATGTTGTTTTGTATTCTCCCGGAAGACTTCTCGTTACATAACACTCAGTTAGCTATTGTTTCATTAGTCATTTTTTGAAATTTCATCGTTAGAATCACCTCCCACGTAGAGGTGTGGTGGTGACAACCAGTCCATCAAATCTATCAAACTTTCACCACATGAGCGAAGACTTCTACTTCTTCCTCCAGCTGCTTCTTGTTAAAGCCGAACAAAAACATTCACAAGACTCGAGGGACTTTGTGACGTGAGACCACTGTAGCATATTCATCTGGTGCTGGGGTCACCATCTCTCGCCTCGGTACATACGTAACTCTGGTGCTTCTATAATGCAAGAGTCAACTGTTTCCTGGTCTCGTCCAGATCAATACGTTCCTAAAGATCATATAGGCATTTGAGGAAGTGCAGAGTCAACAGGTCTTATAACCAGACCTTTAGCAATCGCAAGACTGTAAGTCAGTGCTGTAACTACAAGATCTGTGCATGGTGAGACATCGAAAAACAAAATTGTATTCCTCTAATAGGGTTGTTAAAGGCTGGTAAAACCTCATCACAGTACCAATACCTTTGATAATATATTACAATATCATATTTCCTCACTTTCAGTAAAAGTGATAATCTGCTCCACTAAAGCGTTTACTAAAACTGTAAAGAATATATCTGAAAGGCTTTTAGATCCGACCCTTTGTAGAACTGCAAACCCATGTATGTTGGGCATGATAGTCTGGCCTTTGATCTGATCCTTAAGGGTGATACATGTCACCCTTCCATGCCCAAGAGTCGTTCTAATTAGACGTACCATCGTGGTCAAGGGTCGTACTAACTTACTCAAAGGGTTAACGGTCTTATAACAAAGGGTAAGTCACATGAAAGACTGATAAGAGGAAGATATAAATGACTGAAAGTGGCAGAGTGTGAGAGGAACGAGCTAGGTTGACGAAGAGTTGTGTGTGTGTGTGTGTGTGTGTGTGTGTGTGTGTGTGTGTGTGTGTGTGTGTGTGTGTGTGTGTGTTTTGATCAAATATTGAACCATAAGAATAACAGGATTTAGAGCAGCATGGCTGAGGGTACAAGGAGGAGAGGCAGGACAGGGATGGGGATGGAGTGAGAGCGTCAATTAAGGCTTTGTATGTTTTAGATGAGGATGTTAGAGGAATGATCAGTGGACGATGCAGGTGTCTTGTGTGTGGATGTGTGAACAGAGACTTCGGGTTCAGTTGGCGTATCATCTTAGTGTACAGAGTGGAAAAGTAAGAAGCACTTTGCCTAAATATAACATCTAAGGTGTCACTTTTACACACTGGATGCATCTGATGCCACAGGGTACTCCAAGAACATCCCATTCCAACCGCTGTAAACATCAGAAATAATAAGCATAGTGATGAATAATGACGAAGAGAAACAGTCGAATTATGTTTAAGAAATGAGGGGCTGGATGAGGGGGTATGGCGCTGAGAAAAGAGAGGATGAAATGATTAATAGCAAAGATCTGGAATGGTTCAAAGTTATGAAACAGATGAGCAAGGCTGTGCGTCTGTGAGAAGAAAGGTCAGAATGGATCAGTTCGAAGGCAAGGCCATAGTTTCCTGAGATCGTTTCTTTGAGCTAAAGGGTCGTACCGTCGTGCTCCAGAGTCACACCGTCGTGGCTGAGGGTCGTGCAGTCAAGCTTAAAGCTCTAGCTCTCGTAGCCAAGGATTGTGCAGTCGTGTTAAGTTATATCAAAATACTGCGACGTGGTGTTGCAAACTCGTCCATCTCCACTGAAAGATGGCTTACATATAAGATGGTCAGTTTCCTATACCCACTTTGTCCACACGAGTTCAAGATGCAGCTATTACTTGTCCATCTAGACGGACAGTACGAGAGGAATACACAGGAGAAGTAGACGTTAAGTCAGAACACAGGGGAGAAAGATCCACTGTGTATTCATAAATCCTTCAGACGTGCAGACAAAACTAAGCCATTTACTTACACATGAAATATAGATCAACAGATCTAACATTCAGTCCTCTGCTATCAATACAGCAATCTGTATCACCAGCTAAAAGTAAAAATGGATAACAATGAATACATGACTTAGCTTCCCAGATGAGAGCGGTGGTGGCCACGCAACTTCTCACTGAAACACTAAAGGTTTACTGGCAGCCACAATTGAATAACATAATACAAACTTGCTCTCCTGAATATTGCCATATCAATAAGAAGTCAAAATTTATAAGTTATCGATTACGTACCAAAACGTATGACTTGAAATATATTCTAAAACAACGATATTGTACAGCTGAAACAAATACGAAAACTGACATGTAAACAACATGAATGCAAATCTTACAACAAAAGATTTGAAAGAATTTGACCAAAGAAATATGTGAAGACGTGAGACAGGGATTCTTAGACTGGATCACTGCCGTACCAAAAGTGACTAACACAAACCATAAATTAGGATGAATTTGCATACATCTCACAAGCATGGCGTTAGGGCCTTCCTAACATACTTTTATCATTCATGAAACTCGGCCTTATGTCGGGCTCACCTAATCCCACAAACAGAATGGGAATATTTCGATATGTCTTATCTGATCATCGTTTCTAGCTTTAGCGAGGTAGCGCCAGGAACAGATGACTGAGCATTCGAGGATCACATCTTCGCTTGGTTCCTTTTACTGTTCCAGATTCTGCAAGATTATAATAAAGGAGGAGGGACTTACCAGCTCCCTCCGTGGTCCTGCCCCTCTTACTCACTCAGCTACCTACACTTAAGGTGACGTGGGTAGTATTCTTTCTGCCCTATGCACCAGGATAATATATATATATATATATATATATATATATATATATATATATATATATATATATATATATATATATATATATATCCGTACACGAACGCTTCTTGAACCCATTGTGAAGGTCACGTAAAGTCTCATACATATTAGTGACACAAGTTCTAGATATACTAAAGCATTATACATACATACGTCTCCCGTGGTAGCTAGAAATCACAATTCATTCTTCTTTCATTTCATTCATAACAATGAAGAAGAAGCCGAAGTTTTACGTGACGAAGCTTGGCCATTATCCTCGCTAGTGATAAAATAAACTTCTAAATACCCGAACGCCAACAAAGTTGAAGAAATTGGCAATACACTACCTATTGTCCTGGACAATTGAGCCTCAGAAACTTGCACTTCAACTTCGAGCAGACCTATTCAACTTTCTTAATGTCTTCTGTAAGTCAAACTCTGCCAGACTCCCAGCTCTTCTTCCTGCCTCCCACACTTTCTCCTAGCCTTTCATCAGCGAATTTTAATTCAATCAAAATCTCTCTGGCAACATTATACTCTCAACCTTACCCTTTCCACAACTGTTCTTGTAGAAATAAAATGATGAAATGATAATTAATCTTCCCTACTGCTCTTTGCCTCCCACACAACGTCAGCTTAACAATGATGTTAACTGTAACAAAACGTCTACTGCTAAGTCTAGCGTCTCCCAGCTGCTCGTGTCTACTCTCAACATCCAACCTTCTACATACATCACTAACAGGGTCCCTGCTGAGCCATCCACCACCTCCTCCTCCTCCAGATAACAATTATCTGCTGAAGTTCACTGTTACCAACTTGGTTGTGGTGGCCGTACAAGATGCCCCAAGGTCAAACCTTGCTCATTTTGCCTCTCCTCAGAGACCCTCTGTCTCCCAGCCAAGACTCAATACCTGATCTTTTTCACGTGTATCTTTTATAAATACCAGCAGGACACCAGCAGACACCAGCAGGACATCAGCAGACACCAGCAGGACACCAGCAGGACATCAGCAGACACCAGCAGACACCAGCAGGACACCAGTGAACGTCAATATGTCTAAGACTTTCTTCTGAAGCACGTAAATACGTTCCACCTGTATACACTATTTTGTAAATATCAATGAATATATAAATCAATATAACCTTACATTGTGTAGAAATTATCCATGAATATATAAACTAATGTAAAGTATATAATTAATACGAAACTTGAGGAAAATGTGAGATTTTCATGTAATTTCTTTCAACATTTTACTTCCACTTGTGTAATGATAACTACGATTTGACCACATGTGAACTTGGCTACCTACGACATCCACTCATTTTACATTTGTTTACATATAATTTTGGTTCAGAGTTTTCTTTTACTTGTGATGATCTTGTATATCTATTTCTCGTAGGTAGTTGTTTACACTCGTCTGCCACAACACAGTCTACCAACCCTACTGACAACCTGCACTTCAGGAACACCAGTGAGCGAAGGTCCTGACCTGGGTGGTGGTGATCAGGTCTGCCACATCTCAATACCGCCTCATTCAACCTCTTTGTGTCCCCTTTAACGAATATTCAATGTCACGCTTTTTCGCCTCACTCGTTCTTTTTTTCATACTAATTCATGTTGTCTCTCTAACTTTCATTCCTATTGATCATACACCTTCTCTCTCCTGGTCTCTCACATACACTGTCTCGTAGGTAGGTATTCCCTCACTCACTCACTCGCTCGCTCTCCCGGTGTTTTTCTTTCCTCCTCTTCTCTCCCCATTCCTTATATCTTCCCTTCCTTCCTTTCCTCCGCCTTCGTCTCCTTCCCGTTTCTCTCGGCCTCAAAATTTCTGCTTGTTTATGGGTCTTGCTTCCCCCTTCCCAGAACTCGCCAACTTCATGCATATTTCAGCAATTATATATTATTTCCTCGTGTCTCCTAATTTCTCCCGGACCGAGGTCCGTGTTTAGCCATGGCTCCGTCGTATATACAGAATTCTCTCGTATTTCGGCCCAGCTTGTATACTGTGGGGTTTCCCCAAAGCTTAGTCTCTGGCCCCGAAGATTAACGTGGCACTGGAAGCTTGGCTTTGGTTGGTCTGGATTCCTCCTTTCGACTGTAGCGTCACCGGGGGATGGGATAAGGATGGGTGAGCAGGGTTTGTTTATGCAACAGTCGTGATGATTCTCTCGCTGTCTCTCTGCACATAGTGTGTGTACTGACCGTGTTATGGTTAGTGAAATCATTGTGTCTGGATCAGTTGCCACCAGATGATCTGTGTGACTCAGTCAGATATCACCAGTGGTTCACTATACACAGCAGCAGTTGTAGGAAAGTGACTCACAACAAAGTGTCTTTAGTATTCTTTTCAGAGTTAAGTGTCTCAGGTTAGGAGAGTCTAGCATTACAGCACTAGTTCCAGTGGATCTAGCAGAAACTAGAGGAAACTAGAATGATGTAGATGGAGTTAAGGTGGTTTCCTAAGGAGGTGTAGATGGTGTATTTGTTGTAAATAATAATGGTTGTGGGAAGGATTGATGGTTTAAGTGTTATAAAGCAGCGTAGATAATGTACATAGAAGAGGTGTTGTAGGTATATTTGAGACGGTTGTGATATATTGGTCGCTGAAGATAGGGTGAGTGATGAACTCCCTGTGGGAGATGTAGTCGTCACTGTAGATAGGTTACGTGACGTAGGAAGGTGATAGTAGATGGTAAAGGGTAAATAGTGAATATAAGCTGTTTAAGTTCTAAAAAATATCTAAGTGGTATAGATAGTGTAGTGGGTGGTATGGTGGTTATTGCAGTGGTTAGTGTAGTGGGTGGTATAGGTGGTTAGTGTAGTGGGTGGTGAAGAGGACGTGTCCAGTAGCTGTGTGTGTTGGACTCGGGCAGTTAAGCCCCAGACTTTGTACAACACTGTCATATGATTGACTGCAGAAACTGCATTCAACATTGTTATTGGAATTCTGTTTCTATATGTACATACATATATATATATATATATATATATATATATATATATATATATATATATATATATATATATATATATATATATATATATACACACACACTTTGAACTAATGAACGGAAGCTGCTAGATAATGGGATATGGAACATATACACAAGGAAGTAAAAGAACACATCAATTCTCCCATTGCCTTACAATGCTGACTTCACATACATATATCTTCCATAGCCTTGAGGAAGAGAAAGAAGAGGAAGGGGGAGACGAAGAGGAAGAGGACAAAGAGGAGGAGGAGGAGGAGGAGAGGACAAAGAGGAGGAGGAGGAGGAGGAGGCAGAAACACTTCCTGCTAATATATAGCAGATTACCTTCTCTGCTCGAGCTGGCAACCCGCCCATAAAGTCGAGGTCTGACGATACCCCCCCCCCCCCCCCCCTTGCCAACACTTGCCTCCTCCCAGTAATGGATTCCTATTTGTACACTTACGAAGTTCTATATTCTTATTCCTCGGCGATAAAGCCATGTATGTTACCCTGAAGCCCCTTTTATGGGGCTCCTGCAGCTATGAGGCTGCGCTTTACGCAGAAGCAGTGTAAACTGGGATCCTTTAATGTGACAATGTCCTCTGTACCGCTGTATGTATTTGTGTCCGTTGACGATGATATAGCCTCGTCACCGGCGCGTTTTCACTCAGAGCAATGTTGAATTTCTACGTTTTCTTTCTCTTACCATTTTCCCTTTCACCCGTGATGACCTGTAATTGGGTCATGATTTGCCCGTGACGCATCGGTCACTATAAAGAAACCGACAGTGTTACATGACTCCCAGTTGAGCGGTCATGTTATGAAGAAACTGGTCACTCAGACATACCCAGAGGTCATGAAAAGGAAACAGAGTTACGAGTCTGGAGAATAATGACGCTTATATAACACTTGTTGGCTGGGAACTACCCGTCTAGTACCTGGTTCTTGTGGTGTAGGATGGTATCATCATCAAGCCCCCAGGGACAGGACAAGCCCTGGGGGGAAATCCCTTAACAACTTATTTCTCGGGTCCTGAAGGGCAGGAGACCTTTAATATAAATGAGTTCAGAAAGAGAGAATCGTTAGTGTAAAATATTCAATTAAACGAATCATTGGATCATTTGAATCTCAGTGATTTCAGGGAAGCATTGGTGTCTTGATTACGAGACACGTAGGCTTTTTGGCATTCCTTGGGCCCCAGCCTCTTCATGACCTCTGTGTACACTCCTGTTGTACCAGCTTAACAGACATTCTTCTCTCCCAGTCATCGACCACTGACCTAAAGATCTCGTAACTAATGGACTTCCGCCAGGCGACACGATGATTATCTGGTATGCCAAAGGGTAAGATCCTACTGCCCGTCCTTTGATGTGAGCGTTACCAACGACTACGACCAACAGCAGCAGCAGCAGCAGTGGAAGCAGAAGCAGGTCTGTGTACGACACACCACAACACACAGGACACACGCTTCTGCCCTCCAGCACATCTCGTAAAGTTCGATACGTTTTTAAGATGTCTATTAATCCGTAAAGGAGAACAGTTTTGCTCCCATTCTTATTAAACGTAAGCATGATTGAGATTAACATTTACGTAAGTCAACTTATATATATATATATATATATATATATATATATATATATATATATATATATATATATATATATATATATATATATATATATATTTTTTTTTTTTTCATACTATTCGCCATTTCCCGCGATAGCGAGGTAGCGTTAAGAACAGAGGAGTGGGCCTTTTTTGGAATATCCTCACCTGGCCCCCTCTGTTCCTTCTTTTGGAAAATTAAAAAAAAAAAAAGAGAGAGGGGAGGATTTCCAGCCCCCCGCTCCCTCCCCTTTTAGTCGCCTTCTACGACACGCAGGGAATACGTGGGATGTATTCTTAATCTCCTATCCCCAGGGATTAATATATATATATTAATATATATATATATTAAAGTTTTCAGGAAAAACACACACTCATTCTTGTTACAAAAGTCTAAGTTATCTTTGGTGATGTTATATTTTCCTCTTTTTCCAACTTTGAAGAGAGAAGCATTTAAAGTTCGGCCATGATGCAAATATCAAAATAATAGAATACATAATTTACTGGAGAGTGGATGTGATCGGGTGTGGCTATTCTGTGTATGTTTCCTGGCGCTACCTTGCAGTTGCAGGGGGTGGCGATGCTGTTTCTTGTGGGTCGAGGTGGCACCAGGAATGGATAAAGGCGAGCAAGTATGAATATGTGTGTGTGTGTGTGTGTGTGTGTGTGTGTGTGTGTGTGTGTGTGTGTGTGTGTGTGTATAAACGCCCATATACGCACATATAGATACATATACATATCAACATATACATACATATACAAACACATACAGACATACACATATATATATACCCATGTACATATTCATACTTGCTTGCCTTCATCCACTCCTGTCGCTACCCCGCCCCACAGGAAACAGCATTGCTACCCCCTGGCTACAGAGTAAAGACAATCATTGTACCTAAAACGTCTACAGTAGTGTGCAATATAACCTGTTTTTAATTATCACCAGAATAAATCATTTTCCCACAATAAGCTGCACGTTAGAACATAATCATCTCGATTGGAAATTCATTTGTAAAACCTTAACTTAATGAAATGAATTTCTTTATGTAAGATAAAAGCTCTTCTAAGTCTGGAACACTGAAGATAAGTATTGCTATGATGAAATTTCATTTTAAAAGAAAATAAAATCCCTCTGTCTGTACGTCTGTCTGTGTGTGTGTGTAAGTCAGTCTGTCTGTCTGTCTGTCTGCCTCCTCAGTGGGAACACAGCCACGCAACTCAATAAACTGAAAAAAACAGAAAAATTCTCTCCTTTGTTATCAAGCGATCAACGATAATTGACCAGAATTATACAGTGTGAAAGCAGTGTACCATCACATTCAAGCAGTGTACCATCACATTCAAGCAGTGTACCATCACATTCAAGCAGTGTACCATCACATTCAAGCAGTGTACCATCACATTCAAGCAGTGTACCATCACATTCAAGCAGTGTACCATCACATTCAAGCAGTGTACCATCACATTCAAGCAGTGTACCATCACATTCAAGCAGTGTACCATCACATTCAAGCAGTGTACCATCACATTCAAGCAGTGTACCATCACATTCAAGCAGTGTACCATCACATTCAAGCAGTGTACCATCACATTCAAGCAGTGTACCATCACATTCAAGCAGTGTACCATCACATTCAAGCAGTGTACCATCACATTCAAGCAGTGTACCATCACATTCAAGCAGTGTACCATCACATTCAAGCAGTGTACCATCACATTCAAGCAGTGTACCATCACATTCAAGCAGTGTACCATCACATTCAAGCAGTGTACCATCACATTCAAGCAGTGTACCATCACATTCAAGCAGTGTACCATCACATTCAAGCAGTGTACCATCACATTCAAGCAGTGTACCATCACATTCAAGCAGTGTACCATCACATTCAAGCAGTGTACCATCACATTCAAGCAGTGTACCATCACATTCAAGCAGTGTACCATCACATTCAAGCAGTGTACCATCACATTCAAGCAGTGTACCATCACATTCAAGCAGTGTACCATCACATTCAAGCAGTGTACCATCACATTCAAGCAGTGTACCATCACATTCAAGCAGTGTACCATCACATTCAAGCAGTGTACCATCACATTCAAGCAGTGTACCATCACATTCAAGCAGTGTACCATCACATTCAAGCAGTGTACCATCACATTCAAGCAGTGTACCATCACATTCAAGCAGTGTACCATCACATTCAAGCAGTGTACCATCACATTCAAGCAGTGTACCATCACATTCAAGCAGTGTACCATCACATTCAAGCAGTGTACCATCACATTCAAGCAGTGTACCATCACATTCAAGCAGTGTACCATCACATTCAAGCAGTGTACCATCACATTCAAGCAGTGTACCATCACATTCAAGCAGTGTACCATCACATTCAAGCAGTGTACCATCACATTCAAGCAGTGTACCATCACATTCAAGCAGTGTACCATCACATTCAAGCAGTGTACCATCACATTCAAGCAGTGTACCATCACATTCAAGCAGTGTACCATCACATTCAAGCAGTGTACCATCACATTCAAGCAGTGTACCATCACATTCAAGCAGTGTACCATCACATTCAAGCAGTGTACCATCACATTCAAGCAGTGTACCATCACATTCAAGCAGTGTACCATCACATTCAAGCAGTGTACCATCACATTCAAGCAGTGTACCATCACATTCAAGCAGTGTACCATCACATTCAAGCAGTGTACCATCACATTCAAGCAGTGTACCATCACATTCAAGCAGTGTACCATCACATTCAAGCAGTGTACCATCACATTCAAGCAGTGTACCATCACATTCAAGCAGTGTACCATCACATTCAAGCAGTGTACCATCACATTCAAGCAGTGTACCATCACATTCAAGCAGTGTACCATCACATTCAAGCAGTGTACCATCACATTCAAGCAGTGTACCATCACATTCAAGCAGTGTACCATCACATTCAAGCAGTGTACCATCACATTCAAGCAGTGTACCATCACATTCAAGCAGTGTACCATCACATTCAAGCAGTGTACCATCACATTCAAGCAGTGTACCATCACATTCAAGCAGTGTACCATCACATTCAAGCAGTGTACCATCACATTCAAGCAGTGTACCATCACATTCAAGCAGTGTACCATCACATTCAAGCAGTGTACCATCACATTCAAGCAGTGTACCATCACATTCAAGCAGTGTACCATCACATTCAAGCAGTGTACCATCACATTCAAGCAGTGTACCATCACATTCAAGCAGTGTACCATCACATTCAAGCAGTGTACCATCACATTCAAGCAGTGTACCATCACATTCAAGCAGTGTACCATCACATTCAAGCAGTGTACCATCACATTCAAGCAGTGTACCATCACATTCAAGCAGTGTACCATCACATTCAAGCAGTGTACCATCACATTCAAGCAGTGTACCATCACATTCAAGCAGTGTACCATCACATTCAAGCAGTGTACCATCACATTCAAGCAGTGTACCATCACATTCAAGCAGTGTACCATCACATTCAAGCAGTGTACCATCACATTCAAGCAGTGTACCATCACATTCAAGCAGTGTACCATCACATTCAAGCAGTGTACCATCACATTCAAGCAGTGTACCATCACATTCAAGCAGTGTACCATCACATTCAAGCAGTGTACCATCACATTCAAGCAGTGTACCATCACATTCAAGCAGTGTACCATCACATTCAAGCAGTGTACCATCACATTCAAGCAGTGTACCATCACATTCAAGCAGTGTACCATCACATTCAAGCAGTGTACCATCACATTCAAGCAGTGTACCATCACATTCAAGCAGTGTACCATCACATTCAAGCAGTGTACCATCACATTCAAGCAGTGTACCATCACATTCAAGCAGTGTACCATCACATTCAAGCAGTGTACCATCACATTCAAGCAGTGTACCATCACATTCAAGCAGTGTACCATCACATTCAAGCAGTGTACCATCACATTCAAGCAGTGTACCATCACATTCAAGCAGTGTACCATCACATTCAAGCAGTGTACCATCACATTCAAGCAGTGTACCATCACATTCAAGCAGTGTACCATCACATTCAAGCAGTGTACCATCACATTCAAGCAGTGTACCATCACATTCAAGCAGTGTACCATCACATTCAAGCAGTGTACCATCACATTCAAGCAGTGTACCATCACATTCAAGCAGTGTACCATCACATTCAAGCAGTGTACCATCACATTCAAGCAGTGTACCATCACATTCAAGCAGTGTACCATCACATTCAAGCAGTGTACCATCACATTCAAGCAGTGTACCATCACATTCAAGCAGTGTACCATCACATTCAAGCAGTGTACCATCACATTCAAGGCAGTGTACCATTATATCTAGGCAGTGTCATCATCATGATCAAGAAATGTACAGGAATAATCCATCAATGACCCATTACATACAAGAAAGCTTCCGTTGACATTGTATCACATGGATTGGACCTACGGGGTCAGTTCAAACCCCAGGCCATTATGACCCTGGGTCGTACTCCTGTGCTGAAGGGTCGTACCATCGAGCTCAAGGGGTCATACACCTGAGGCTGTGGGGTTGTCTTCTCTCCTTCTATTCATCTTCCTTTTACACGCATCTTTTTCCTATCCTCCATCCCCATTCCTCTGTTCCTTCTCACCTTCCCTCTCCTGCACCTTAATCATCAATTACCCTCAACCACCAGCCATCCTACCCCATCCCTCCTTGTTCCTTCTGCTCCTCTGCTTTATCACTCTTTCCTCAGCTGCCTCTTCTCTCCCTCCCCTCCTCTCCCCAGCTCTCTCCTCTTTACACCCCTCTTATCGGCTCTCTTTTCCCTTCCTCGCCTCTCCTTGACCCTACTCTGTACCCCTGCTCTTCAAGCTCCCGGCTGCCTGAAGTGGATCACGGGTCGGGCCCCCGAGGAGAGAGATAGAGAGAGAGAGAGAGAGAGAGAGAGAGAGAGAGAGAGAGAGAGAGAGAGAGAGAGAGAGAGAGAGAGAGAGAGAGAGAGACGTCTCCGTGGCCATTACCTTCATACCTCGCTCCTCCGTCGTTGTCCTCACGTCTATCCAGCAAACCTCATCCCTGGGTCGGTCACTTGCCTCACCTCTGGGACGCTATCCTCACTTCTGTACCGACCCCTTCATCCCGTCGTCGCCTGCCTCACCCCACGTTGGTCTCTAACTAGCTAACTATCTAACTAAGTAACTAACTAACAAAGTACTATAATCTCACTGCTTTACCTTGCGCTGTACTCCTCTACATCCAGTTATACCTTGTGGCTACTAGCAATGACCTTTGGCCTCCAGCTGCCACCCACTGGTGTCTAGCCACACCCCTCGACCACTAGCAACGCCTATTGGCAATTAGGTACGATCCTGAGCGACTAACCACCACTTAGGGCACCTAGGTATGACCCTGAACTACTAGTCACGACCACTGCAACTAAGTATGACCCTGGTCCAATGCCTACGACCATTGGCAACTAGACACGACCCTTGGCCATTAGCTACGACCCTTAGCAACTAGTCACGACCCAGTACCCTCAGTCACGCAGTACTTACGACCCCAGAACACCTATAGTCTGGTAGTTGTCCTAATTATTGCCTTTTATTGCTTTTCTGCCCTGGCGGGACTTAATGACCTCTCAGGCTTCTCCAACAGAATTAATTAACCTTTTCCCGATCTTTTAAAAGGACGTAGTCTGCCCCCAATATATCGATTGACTTCATCTCGCCTAATTGCAATAGCAGTCTTGTGACTCATTCACTATATATTGGCTGCATCCCAATTTGTACCCACAGCCTCTTCTTCTTCTTCTTTTTTCCTTTAACAAACAGATACATTCAATGCCTCTCATTAAATCTGTCCATTTAGCAATTACTATATATATATATATATATATATATATATATATATATATATATATATATATATATATATATATATATATATATATATATATATAATGTACCATGTCCCACTAAGCACATCATTAGTAGTTACATAAAACACAACAAACTTAACATTTCTCGAACTTATATTGTTCCGTATTATGCTTACCATCATACCAAACGTATGTCACATTATATCATACTTGACAACCTACATATCCTACCTGACACTATATCACTCAAACCTGACACTATACGAAACATATCACACACTATGACTACTGCTACAATACATCAACTCTGGACCACATTCCACCACACTTAAAGTTTGGTCACTGTCCATGACGAAATCTATCACACACACACACACACACACACACACACACACTTCAACCCCTGCCTTATACAACACAAAGAATCTGTTATAAAAAACTTTATCTTGACAGCTTTTTCCTTTTATATTCATCAACACTAATTAATGGTGGCGACTACGTCAGCCATATGAGAATATACAACGTCCAGAAAATATTCCAAACAAGATATATTTATTGTTTCCCCTGGTTATAAAATGTCCAAGTTATCATGGGATTAAGTACACACTATGTAGAGTTAAGATTAATCATCCTAATGTGACATGTTCATTTTATAGATAAAGTTAATCATCACAAAGGGATATCATCATAATATAGATGTGTGTGTGTGTGTGTGTGTGTGTGTGTGTGTGTGTGTGTGTGTGTGTGTGTGTGTGTGTGTGTGTGACAAACAATGGAGACTAACAACAATATAAGCTTCGTACAGGAAACATCAGTCAGTAATGAACGCCGAGTGTTATCATGGTGTAAGATCTGTTCAGTGGTAACTTGAGTGATCCAGTCCAGTAGGGAAATCCAGCACACGCTCAGGATCCGCGTCATTTCTCGACCCTTATTCCAGCCACCATTTATTTTCCCCCCTGCCACGTCTCTCTTGATCTCATTTTTGTTAAAAAGGAAAATATGGACGAACCAAAGATCATGATCATTCTTCAGTGACTGACCGGGGAACTGGAACAACAGCTGCAAGTATATTAGCTTCATCTCGTCCTCCATCCTCCTCCTCCTCCTCGCTGTTCGCAACATCTTAAGTAGCTTAATCAAGAGCAGTTTCAAGTCTGCTTCTTACTGTACCGTGAGGATACGATACTCCTCCGTGTCCACTAGATTCCAGGTATGGCCTGGTGATTAAAGAAGTGTAAATCTAAAATTCTCAGAAGTCGCAAGCACTAATGACATCCGCCAATTTTCCTTCGTCGGATAATATCAAAAAAGTGCTTTCATCTTCAAAAGCTTCTCTCCCCCCACCATGAAACCCGTCTCAAAGAGCTGCCATTCTTTGTACGCTTACAAAAATCTCAAATAACCGGACCTTGACTGAGGTACCCCAGGGACGCCTGCCTACAGAGCCGACACGCCAGGGGAAGGAGGGATCTAAGTAGGTCCCCCCTGGCCACGCCAACAAGAGGTTGTTGTGCTGGTTGGTTGAGGTTCTTGCAGTTTAATCACTTTATTCGCCACTCCACGTGTTATGGCGTGGGAGGGCAGGAGTGTTATGGCGTGGGAGGGCAGGAGTGGTAGAGGCTAGGAACACATGCGAGGAGACTGCGTCTCGGGTCTTGCAGAATAAAGGGTGAGGATGGAACTTTGGGAAGTCTTCGATATGGCGGAGCACAGACGGAGGACCTTGGGAAGGTGTCCGATATGATGTGGATCTGAGAGATACTAAGGTAAGGTTGTGCCTGTGAGATCGTAGGGTGAGGTAAGGTCTGAGAGATCTTAAAAGTAGGGTTGTGCCTGAAAGATGGCTGGGTAAGGTAAGGTCTGACAGCCCCCCATGAAGGAAAGCTTGGGTTCTTTGAGAACACAGGGTACGGCTGAAGTCCAACGCCCACAAAGAGATCTTTTTGCTTCTCATGAATCAGGTGGTACGAGCCGCCGAGCGTACTGGAGTGTTGATCTGTTATATACTGGAAGTTCCTGTGGCCTTTGGTACATTCTCTTTTACGACGTGAAGGAATGTAAAGACGAACTTGAGGTCGATGAATACGTAATGTTAATTAGTCTCTGCAGATGGACCGTAACTTCGAAATTAAGATGTGTATGTTTGGAGTACAGCTGTGAGTGTATGTTTGGAGTACAGCTGTGAGTGATTCCTGGAACCTGAGAGGCTGGAAGTCCAGCCTCAGCAAGTTCTGATTGTGGCGCAGATGTGGCACGATGCTCACTTGCTCTCGGGTGACGTGTTGTATGAGTTTGGCTTTTATAATGCCTGGGGAAGGACGGCTAATGTGGAGGGACAGATTCCTCACAACTCCTTGAGTACGTTGGTTCGATGCTTGAACGCTGGGTGCGATGGCCTGGCCTTTGACCTTAACCTTTTACGGTTTTCGTCGCACCATCAACAACGCCCCTGCTCAAATCTCAACAAATTTATACACCGACTTTGTTGATAAGGCCATATCAACCACAGCCAGAAGCGTCATCCAGACTGTAATGTGGAGCAGAAGAACACACATACTTGCAAGTTGTATGATACGAGAGAATGTTCAAGACATGCGGCCCCACGAGTGTAACAAATCGTCCTCATACATTACAAACAGGCAATGACAAGTGGGCAATAACACGCACACACACACACACACACACACACACACACACACACACACACACACACACACACGAACAAAGACATGGTACATATAGACAAGGTTAAAGGGTAGGCGAGGAAGAGTGTAAAACTCTCTCCCCATAGCACACAAACTGTAATTACACACAGTAACCACACAGATACACACACACACACACACACACACACACACACACACAGGAAAAATGATTAATTCCAGGAAACTGTGAACATTTTTGTCTCCTTTGATTCCTTTCTTGATAAGAAATACTTTTGATCTGTCATTCAAAAATTTCCTATGAAAACGTACGAACAGAATGTAACAATGATGCATCCACAAAAGGTATATAATAACAGGAAATTACTCAGTGATGTTCTGACTTCATATGGCGTGTGTAAAAGACACATATTATGTTTAGAACTTTTATAATGGAGGAACTGTGTTAGCATAAATGGTGGTTCGAGAGAGAGGTTTGAAATACGTGAGAGCGCGTATCGCCTTGGTTGATTAATATCTTTTAAAGTTGGGGCATTACATGGGACGAAAATAGTGTTAAGGTGATTACAAAGTATAAGAGAATGAAAGCATCCACAATTACTGTAAGCAGATGATGCTGTTCTGTTGGCTGAATAGGAGAAAAGATTCGGTGAAACAGCGGGTCTCTTTGATGATGTGCGCAAGATTTTTGTCCTCCTGAAAAGATCGTTAAGTATTCATAAGTGTTAAGTGAGGGACGGAGTACTTGTGACCCACCACATGTATGTGGCAATAGAACTGAGGATGATAAATGAATATAGATGAATGATTTCAAACCTAACTGTAAAGTCCTCAAAGTTATGGAATTCTGGAACGATGGAAGAAGTCCAACTGCACTTCTTTTCCTGCAGTTACTGCCATTGCGATTAGAAGTGAATATCAAAGCCAACACTCGACCAACCTGCCCCATTACACAGGCCAGGAATAAATGACAGGTACTCAGATAAAGCACGACGGAGCACATTTTTACCTACAATTTTCTACGACCCCAAAGAGCAGTTTCCTCCTTCCTTTGAAACTGAAAAATGAAAAAAAATAAAGACAGGCATAAAGCTCAATTGACGCTTGAGCATTTCACGAGACATGGTTGGTCTGGGGAGAGAGAGAGAGAGAGAGAGAGAGAGAGAGAGAGAGAGAGAGAGAGAGAGAGAGAGAGAGAGAGAGAGAGAGAGAGTTATGTTTGTGGTGCACTGGTGGTGGAGGAAGAAGGATCGTCATGCTAAAATGTGCTCGGAGTAAGGCACGTGTGTAGGGGAGGGTTACTGGCTGCCGACTAAAAGCTTCATTGAACAGAGGAAATCAAAAGTGCACCTCTCTCTCTCTCTCTCTCTCTCTCTCTCTCTCTCTCTCTCTCTCTCTCTCTCTCTCTCTCTCTCTCTCTCTCTCTCAAAATACAAGAGCCTCGTAAGTTTGTTTACCTGTGTACCGGGTTGGAAGAGAGGCGACGACAGGGGGTCAAACCGTCCATAATGTACACCACGAGACCTTTGCTATGGCCCATAACATTGAACCAGTGGCTGGACAATAACCCACCTCCCTTCACTTCCCCTTCTCTCCTCTCTCCCTCCACCGCCCTCCACCAGAGCTATTCTTCCCTCCTCCCCTCCAGCGGAACGCCCTCCTTACAATGCCCTCCCCTCGCTAATTAGAGCCCTCAGTCAACCATTGTCTAGTACTCTCACAAAACCTAGTCGTCCTAATCAGGCAAACGAGTATAATTGATTGTTCTCTGTCCCTCGTCCACTATATAGACATTACCAGAATTATTACCATTATTCCTAGTTTCTTCCACGTAATAAATACGATACGATTTAACCCGACAAGACTTGTGAACGTCGAGATGTATTCATCTGCATGCAAGAATGACGTATCCTTTCATGGACGATAGATATAGAAAACGGCATTTCACAACTAGTGATCATTATAACGAGGAAAAGGTATAACTAGTAATCAAAATTATGTGGAAAAAGCAAAATTTAATAATCATAATAAAGTGGAAAAGAAAAAAAAAATGTGTTTTTAGGTGCTTTAGAAACGCTCAAACACTTTCTGAACATTTGAGAATTTCTCGCCCGTTATGTGAACTTGCTTCTTTTTAACTTTAACATCACAAGATATTTTACCTTAACCATGCCTGAATTAATATAGTGAACACAAAGCTTAGATGGTATTGTCATATTTCTACTAAATAAGGAACAAGACATTAAGAGCATAAACACAATTTCAATGTACGGTAATACTAAAGGCTGCTTAGGAAGATCTGATGCAAAGGCAAAGCCATAATATTGACTGCCTGCTAAACGTGTGACGCAGACGGAACAATGACACATTTAGAGCGCAATGCTCAGCAGCAGGACCAATCAGTCGTCTCGCTAAGTTTCCCCACAATATTTCCTGGGGACTAGCCAAACACGGTGGACTATACTTATGTCCTCCCCTGAAAAGGTGGAGGGGGACAGCTTGAGGATGGCCTCATGTAAGGCTGGGGCATGGTTTGTGTATCTACTTTTACACAACGAAGATGCGTGATACAGATCATACTGGAAATTGAACTTGTCCTGAACAGCCGAGACACTGAATGTAATGAAGTGACTGACTGGTGAAGGTGAGGTGACAGAGATATACACTGGTACTGGTAACTTACGTCTGAAGATGGGCATTACTTTTCTTGTTGATAATTACTATAGTCAGTCATAGCTTAAGCATAAACGTTTAATGATCAAGACACAGTACAAAAATGAAGGTATGTAAGTATAGTCTTACGAATGATTCCTTTGAGACACTTGGAATGTAAAACTTCTACTTTGAAACATTCCTTATTGATTAGTAATATAATACTAGAGGAAGGCACAACACACTATTCTTCTATAATATTCTTAAATTTCCCAGGAGATTTGATACTGAATAGTTATGTTCTGTGACATATGAGAGAGAGAGAGAAAGAGAGACAGGAACCTCCCTGTTCTTTAAGTCATTGATTATCTGAAGGAGAGAAGAAATTCCTGGAAGATGACAAAGAAGACGACATGGTCTGGAAACAAGTC
The DNA here is from genome assembly GCF_036320965.1 of Panulirus ornatus. Classification (NCBI taxonomy): domain Eukaryota; kingdom Metazoa; phylum Arthropoda; class Malacostraca; order Decapoda; family Palinuridae; genus Panulirus; species Panulirus ornatus. Next base: position 4,499,914 of record NC_092276.1, read on the forward strand.
CCTTTCCAGAGGAGAATTACAGTTACAAAAGTATCCAGTTCCCCAACTCCAGCTTCTGAATCATCATAGATTGACAAGTTTGAAAGAAAGACAGAAATGATGGAGAGAAAAATGGCTGTCTTCGACGATGCATTAGTCTCCAAATGTCTGAGAATAAGCCATGGAGAGCAGTGGGGTCCAAGGACATCAGCCGTGGTCTTTGACGGAAGGGCAGCCAAACAACCGGGCCAAGCAAATGACGGCTGTGTTATCAACAGGGTGGTAGTAGTTGTGGTGGATACTGGTAGAACAGGTGGCAGTGGTGATGGTGGTAGCGGAAGTGCTAATGGTAGCGGTGGTAATACTAATGACGGTGGTAGAGGTGGAAATCTAGGAGATAAATAGATAGATAGATAGATAGAGAGAGAGAGAGAGAGAGAGAGAGAGAGAGAGAGAGAGAGAGAGAGAGAGAGAGAGAGAGAGAGAGAGAGAGAGAGAGAGAGAGAGAGAGAGAGAGAGAGAGACAGAGAGAGAGAGAGAGACAGAGAGAGAGAGAGAGAGAGAGAGAGAGAGAGAGAGAGAGAGAGAGAGAGAGAGAGAGAGAGAGAGAGAGAGAGAGAGAGAGAGTGAGTCCACTCAAGTTCTAGAGAGGGGCGACAACAAAGTTGATGCGGGTTAACAGTGGTACAGGGGGAGGAAAAGAATCCTTGAATGGAAGGAGGGAGGAGGAAGTGTTCAGTATGGGGAGGGGAGAGAGGAGAGGAAGAGTGGGTGCAGAGTGAGGCTGTGAGAGGACAGTCAGGGGCAGTGTCCTATGGGAGGTTGCTATAAAAAAGAAAGTGTAGGTAATGTAAAGGAATAAAGAGAAAGGAAGATGAGAAGAAATGCAGGTAGTTGAGGAATGGAGAGTACAAATGAAACAAATGGTGCGAGAGGAGCCAGTAGTGAGTGGAAGGGGAGGGCATTGTGGGAGGGAGATGGAACAGATAAGGTGCGACAGATGAAGCAACTGCAGAACCAGATGGTGTGAGAGGACCTAGTTGTGGGTGGAAGGGGGAAGGCATTGTAGGAGGGGGATAGAACAGGAAAGAACCAGTGGGACAGATGACGTGAGATAGACAAAACTGCTGGGTGGAGAGGAAGACGACCCGGAAAAATCCCATTACGTCCATTTAATTATCAAGTATCCATTAAGGTGGGAATAACAGTGAGGTCTTCGATATGGAAAATGAATCCACGGTAGACATTCAGGTTGATGAAGGGCACTTAGAGAGTCAATATGCGATACACAGCTAGAAAACAGAAGAAATACTCAAGTTATGGCTTTAAGTTTTCCTTCGTTACTGATCGATACGACACAATCGTATAACTTACGATACGAGATAATTCCATGTTGTTAATCGATGTAAATTCTGAAGTCAACAGTCTTGTTGATCATCATTTTCATATAGTTGAAGATATCAACTTATTTCGAATGTATTTTCTTTATCAATTCATTATGTAATGAATGGAAGACTTTTATGCAAGAGGAATGATGCTAACTCATTATAAATTTCGAGAAGGAAGAAAATTCCGCTGAGCATTACTGAGTTAAAAAGTAATGATTATCTCTCCCGTAGAACAGTAATATATGTACGTCATCACACAGGTAACAGAGACGGTACAACAGTGGCAGGTGAGAGGACAACGCTGACGTACAGCACATAGCTACTGCCAGGTAAGAAAACTGAAATGCAAGCAGAAGAGACACAGCTGCCACTTATCACGTCTGATGCAGAGAGAGGTATGTGGTTAAGATACAGATGTAGTAAAGATATAAACTATATATATAAAAAGTTCATTTCATTGTGGACCGAAATGTACGTCAACATTAAGTAATCAAAAAGCCGTCTAGACATAAGTGAAAATGACAGAGACCCTGGCTGTGAGAGCCGGGCCACGGGAGAATCATCGAAAAGAAAAAAAATACATGAAACTGAATCTAAGGGAAACTAAAAGTCTTCTCAAACGCTAGGAGCCTTGTTCCCTCAGGAGTTCCTCTGGGTAGCGTTCCAGAAACCAATTTACTGGAGGCTACCATGGATGAGAGAGAGGCTGGAATGGATAGCCAGTGCCAGGTGCTGACACACCCCATCATCCCACCAACAACCCCAGCCCATAGTCTGAGAGGGAGCACTGCACGTCTACACCGGCAGGATTCATGTAACTGGAATTTCAAGTCATCCTCGAAGGTATACCTCAACGTCTCGTTGTATTTCTCGAGTCCTTAAGCTGATTCTCGCCAGCCGTTATGTAGAACCTCATCAAACAGTTCGAGGATAAGCTCACTGCACCATCCCCACCACCGTCACCTCCTGCCAGCCGAGGTCCTTCTGCCTATAGTTACTGTTAGGCACACACACACACACACACACACACACACACACACACACACACACACACACACACACACACATGTATGGGGGAGTGTGTGTTCGTGTGTGTGTCATTTAATAATGAAATGACTACTACAGCTAAAGCTGTTGGGGATAATGATGGAAGGGAGATTGGCAATTAGAGAGGGATGGTGCACGGTAATTGTAAATAGCTCGCTCCCGACAGTGTTTAAATGGCATACTTACATTAATTAAAACAATTCTTCCCTAACAGCTACGACCTGGCCCTTGTATTTCCTAACAGCTACGACCTGACCCTTAGATTTCCTAACAGCCACGACCTGACCCCTGTATTTCCTAACAGCTACGACCTGACCCTTGTATTTCATAACAGCTACGACCTGACCGTTCTAAAACGACAGAATTTTCTCTTCTTCCGAGAAATCGATTTTTTCCTCTTCTTTCATTAGCTTTACATCTTTCTAACCCTTTTATCATGTTTCATTCAAGGCCTGACTTCAATGAAGACTTGACCACGATGGTCCTGGCTTGAACCTATGACATGAAAAAAGAAAAATAGATGGAGTGGTCCCATAGTTGTAAGTTTTGACCTTTTCGTGGCCAGTTTAGTCGTCAGTGATCAGTAAATGAATCACTAAATGATCACAGTGTGGAAGCAAAGTTTTTCTGATGCTGAGTGATTCTTTTAAAGTGTAAGGGTTTAGGGTTCTAGTTCGTGAAAGTAGTGGTTTGAGAGTGAGATTAGCTACTGAGATTTTCATCTATGATGTGTATCTTCATACCTCAGTACCATCTGGTACCTGGTCAACAGTTGCTTCACACGATGAAGCACAACAACACAAGTTTTAATTACGTCATCCGATCTACAAGCGAGTTATGCGTGAACTCTGAACACGAAGGAGAAAAATGGAACTATTTTTCATCATATTAATTCATTTCTGAAACGGTATTTACTAGTTTGAAACACTGAGGCAGTTGGATATATATATATATATATATATATATATATATATATATATATATATATATATATATATATATATATATATATATATATATATATATATTCTTGTGATCCAACGGTGTGTATCTGTCGATGCCTGACTGTGAGTGAATGTAAACCTTCATTTAGATGAAAAGGCCTGAAGTCGTTGTGAGTCAACATGTGATAATCATTTCATAAGGACGAGAAAAATCTTTTACGATTAATGGAGAAAAAAAGATGGAAAATCATCACAGGTTGAAAATGTCTAGAACATCATGCTCTCCACACAGTCCTCTTTTTTCCACAAAATCTTTTCAATGCCGAAATTGAATTCGTTTCTTGCAATGACGTGAGTCAGAAATGTATCAGGAAAAATGCCACAAAATAACGCAATTTATTCAGTTTGTGCACCAGTGTTTCCCACTGTGTTCCTTGACCAGATTTGTTCATGAAATGGATAAACAAATATATAATCGTGTAAACATATGTATATATATATATATATATATATATATATATATATATATATATATATATATATATATATATATATATATATATATATATATGCTAACATAATGTTGATGGTTCATATGTACTTAGTGAAACACTTCAAAAAAAGAGAATTATGTGTATATGTGTTTGTGTGATTGTGTGAGTGATTGCCCAAGTACCCCATACGGGTAGGGAGTTTTACATTCATGGGGGCCCGTCACTTGAACATTTATTATTACCAAACAACTTCTTAAATTCATTCATGCTGTCCGCATGAACTATGTCTTCAGTCATTCTATTTTATCCATCCACCACTTCTATACGACATACTTTTTAATCTGCTTCTTCTATCTGTACATCTCTCAATGAGCAATTCACTATGAACGTCACCATTCTTCTTTAAAAACTTAAAGGTAGTGATCATGTCACCTCTCACTCTTCTGTCTTCCAAATTAGACATTTTCAAAGCATTCTCCCTTCCCCTGTAACTCACATAACTTAATTCTGGCACCATCTTTATCACTCACCTCTGGACCTTCTCCATCAGCTCTTCATCCATATTCTAGCTTGAACCTTTTGCACGATTGGACCAACTGCTGAATAATTACAAATTAAGGTTTTGCTTTTCAGTTCCACACAGGTGACGAACGAAACGTTCCCACACAGGTGACGAACGAAACGTTCCCACACAGGTGACGAACGAAACGTTCCCACACAGGTGACGAACGAAACGTTCCCACACAGGTGACGAACGAAACGTTCCCACACAGGTGACGAGCGAAACGTTCCCACACAGGTGACGAACGAAACGTTCCCACACAGGTGACGAACGAAACGTTCCCACAGGTGACGAACGAAACGTTCCCACACAGGTGACGAACGAAACGTTCCCCTCTGATCCCTAGAGTCAGTAACACCATCAACGAACCCGGATGCAGCATGACATACATACATACACTCACACAAACTTCTACTTACGTGAAGACAGACTGTGGAAGTGAAAAAAGCTCATGTTGACATATGGATCACGGTGCTGTCTGACTGCTTCGACTGCCGAAAGGAAATAGTTCTGAGGACAAGAGGCAACCGTCTACCTAAATGTTGCAAGGGATGAAGTGAAAGGTAAAAGGATCGATTATTAGATGTGGAAAAACACTAACAACTTTGTTTCATTCTAAAAGCCACTGGGAGAAGATTTGAATTTTGTGACTCGGGATAAATGCAAGATAATTTCAATCGTTTCTTGTTCATCTTTCAACAAACTTAGCTAAACTACAATCACTCCCATAACAGCAAGTGAGTTTTCTCAATATCATACATAACACAATTCACCTTAAATTGTCCTTGGAAATCAATTTGCATAAAGAAAACGTTAGCAGACAATTAAAAAAAAAGAATTACTTTATAATTTTTTGTTAATTTTAGAACAATTTGCCAGTTTTTCTGTAGTTTAAACAGAGAGAGAGAGAGAGAGAGAGAGAGAGAGAGAGAGAGAGAGAGAGAGAGAGAGAGAGAGAGAGAGAGAGAGAGAGAGGTTATGTAGGTCAAACAGAGAGAACCTCTGTTGTGTGCCCTTGACTCTTTCTACTGCCCCCAAAATAAATAATGAGCCATGCGTGGGTCGTTATGCTTAATAACGCCAACTCTAATTAACTTATCACTCGCACAATTTGAAGCGATGATCAGCGTGGCCTCTGGCAGTATAAAGGTTGCCTACTGCAAATGAAGTGTTGATGGATCGAGAGGGAGAAAAAAAATAACATTGGTCGGTCAGTCGACTGGATACTTAAACCTCAGCCGCGTCCCAGAGTACAAAAGATGACTAATTTACATGTACGAATTCCACATGTTGTATGTAATGTGCTGCCACACGTTATCCAGGTCACGGTATTAACTGGAACAGTTATTCATCTCTGATGTGAGGCTTACTTACTACTTACATGAACAGTGCAAATATGTGTACTATGTAAAAACACAAAATGAATAGCAATTACTCTACCTTCATGTTTGTGATATATTGTGCTTTGTGTGTGTGTGTGTGTGTGTGTGTGTGTGTGTGTGTGTGTGTGTGTGTGTGTGTGTGTGTATGTATGTATGTATGTATGTATGTATGTATGTATGTATGTATGTATGTATGTATGTATGTATGTATGTACAGAGGGTTGACCTGACCGCAACCTTTAAGTACAATCTTAAATAAGCCTGATGATGTAGAAAGTGACCAGTTTTACGAGAGAAACAAGGACAGAAAAACACTTTCGTATTTCTTTATATATAAACACACACATACACACACACACACACACACACACACACACACACACACACAGTGAACATTTCGTCGAAAGAAGTAAAGACAACAAATAAAGGGCACAAAATAAACGTGAACAAGAACCTTGTCAGAAAAAATATAAAGAAGTACTTCTATAGCATCTAAGTAGACGACGAGTGGAATAATTGAGTGTTGAAATGATGAACTTGGACAGAAAACAGCAGTCTGTGGTTCATACGAACGATAGAAAAGAAAGTTCAAGGGAGTGTAGAACTCCCCGCACAATACAAATACGTAACTATAAACAGGCAATAACATATACATATCTGTGCGATCATGTATCAAGAAGCTACAAATTTGTGCAATGAATCAAACATCTAAATTTTGGTTAGTTTGCATGAGCCTCTCATCCATCTGCAGGACTTTCAATCTGCAAAGGTTAATCAGTTGGATACATGGCTAAAATGGGTTCCAGATGAGGCCAAGATGGACAGATGATCAATGTGCATGACGGCAGAGATTGATAGCAGTATCAATCAATGCGCTGAGCACGTTGCATTAATCCTGACATATAGCAATCATGCTTTTAAATTCAAGTGGGAGAATCAGTCTCCAAAGATGGGTAGAGTTATACTCCCAGAAGAAAGAGTGACTGACTTCTTGGAAAATAAATTAAACTTCTGGGAAAAGAAATTATACTTCCAGGTAACGAAATAAGACTTCATGAAAACTGAATTAGTCTTCCTGGGTAAAAAATCAGACTTCTGGGGAAATACAGTAGACTTCCAGGGGAAAGATTTACCTCCAAGAAAAGAAATTTGAGTTCCTGGAGAAATAAGTCAGATTTTCATGAAAGGAAACTAGACTTCCTGGAAAACGATTTAGTCTTCCAGGGAAAGAATTAAATTTCCAGAAAAAGGGTCCAGAATTCCAAGACCAGACTTTAAGAAAGGAAAAACATGATTACCTAAAAATTTATCATGAATAAACAAATTCTGGAAAGCCAAATGGGATAGAAGACTCCTAAGAACTGGATCTTACAAGTAAGGGAATCACGTTCCAGATGGGCAATAAGGCTTCAGGAGACGGCTCAGACTTCCAGGGAGGATAATAAGACTTGAAACAAGGAAAATAGAACCTCTTGAAGAGGACTCGGACCTCCTAGTGAAGAAATAAGAAGGAAGAAGAAAGTAGAATATCCTGGAAGAGGAAATCAGATTTTCTGGATAAAGGAATCATGACTCCTTGAAGAAATAAAAAAAAGACTGATCAGACTTAAGCGCCGGAGAATCAAATTCCCAACGAAGGAAATCACATCCCCATGATATCCAGCTCAGAAAGCAGGGGATAAAAAGAAAAGTAAAACTCTCCAGAGGAAGAATAAGACTTCCACGGAAGGTGAATCGAACTCCTAAGATGTAATCAAGATTATGGTACCAGAGTCCTTGGGGGCTACAACCAATTTCTTCCCAAATTAGTTCTGAGGAAGAGTGGAAATCTGGAAATGACGTGGATACTTCGAAGTCTTGGACGATGTGACGGTCGCGGGTCGAATGTTCCAAGTGGGTCTTGTGTTAAGACGGGACTTGTATACTTACAACGTCCGATATATCGTCGGTCACACACTTGGAGTAGAGATGGAGGGATCAGTCCTCAGCCGGGTGTCCCCAGGGTGCAGTGCAGGTGGTTGAAGGTCTCTCGGGCGTAACCGAGATGGATGGATCTCTGTGTAGTCCACCATTCCAAGAGTGTAGCTCAGATAGATGGATCAGGTCGCATTCTGTTGATGCTAGAGTGTCGCTGACATGACTGGGCTGAGTCTGGCACGGGAAGAGAGGGTAAATGTACAAAACGGAGGAGAGAGTCTTAGTGTAGGAAGAAGGTAAGAGGTTATGCCCTCATTTAAGAGCAGTCCTTGACAATCCATGTGTGGTGGGGGCTGCTGAGCCTCACATTAATACCTGCCTCATGATCCCAATCAATCTCAATCAGGCATGAGGGAGATATTTTTTCAACCATAGAATGACCCCCAACCCTCCGTCAATTAAGGGAGACCCCCCTGCGTTTCTGACCCTCAACAAACCATTCTTTAGATTCATTTTAATCTGTACATTAATTTTCGTTCCTTCGGCCGGAATTTCGGAACTGAATGGTACTCGTGGCTCGAGATGATTTCTCCAATCTCATTACCTTACCATCAAAGACCCCAGTTGGGGGCTGTCTGTAGTGCCTAATGACATATAAGTACTATATGTGATTCTCTCTCTCTCTCTCTCTCTCTCTCTCTCTCTCTCTCTCTCTCTCTCTCTCTCTCTCTCTCTCTCTCTAAGTATATATATATATATATATATATATATATATATATATATATATATATATATATATATATGTATATATATATATATATATATATATATATATATATATATATATATATATATATATATATATATATATATATATATATATATATATATATATATTTATTTATTTATTAGGTAAACCTGTTATCAACATATAACTAACAAATGGAATTACATTTAATATAAAAACAAATGAACTGGTTAATATACAGCCTCACTTCCGTCACTCATACCAAATGATTTGTAATAGTTTTGAAATACTATCTATAAATTGGGTTAATAAACGTCAGTGTTTTGGCAATATATAATGGATGATGATACAGCCCTATTTACGAATAATTAGGCTGATTATACAGTTCCAGCAATATCAAATTTCAGGAACTGTTAAGCTTAATGAATCCAACTTTCAGCAATGGAGAGATATATCTAATATTGATAATGTTTACTGAGGTAAATTTAATGTCTTTATAGCAGCTGTTCCATCACCCACTAGTACCGTATACCTTGTCATTAGAAACGATATATGCATGACGTAGAATGTGGGTTTTACCTGTAAGTTAATAAGCTAATGAAGACACCAATACCTCACATTTATGCCCTCCCCATGGTAAAGATAACATAATTCTATACCCCGTTATTTTCTCATCATATCAATCACAAAGTAACGGATCGTCAATGATCAAATGAAAGATCTTCGGTTATACCATCACTATCTGCACAAAGCCTCCCTTTCTGATCGTCCTCAGCTTCACATAACACTGTACATACGTTACTGACCAACAGTGACCAGTCTTTCATTCATATCTTCACCTTCTGCACGTATGAACCCTCGACCAACTGTCCGAAGCCATGACGTCACTAGACGAATGGAAAGCACCTGTCGTTACATATGTTATGACCCCTCTGACACGTGACCTTTAATCTATGTTAAAAGTCTCGGGCGACTGCAACAGGTGTCCCAATTAACTGTAATAGGTACAAATGATGCCCCAAGTGACTGTAATAGGTACAACACGAAATAGGGAACCCAAGATGGTGGCTGTAATAAGTAGAACTTGTAACTATTACAAGCAGCAGGCTTCATCCACCAGTCTATGACAAACCTAACTGTTGTAGGCATCAGTTCCTGGCAGCTGTTTCCAGTTACCATCAGGTGACTGTCTTTAAGCATCGAACTATGTATGACGTCTTTCCTGAGCAACTGATTCCAGGCAACACAAATCCATGCATAAAATAGTGAAGCAGCTGCTGTATGGACATGATCGACAGTAAACAACCCTAGACCCATTTACCGAGTATTCAGGTCAAGTTAAGCCTAGCCATTCAGACGCGTTATCTATAAATTAATGACAAACGGAAATTACAGATAGATCTCATTTATATCAGTACTAATGAAACTCCTGGAGTGGGAGGGGAGGAAGGATTAGGATAAGGTTATATCCATCGTTCAATCATTACCAAACTACAAATGCAATATCATCTGGAACAGCCTAAGGCAACTGATCTCTTTAATGTCTCACATGGTAGCCCCGAGTGGCGTAGATGTAGAGAGAAGGAGAGATATAACTTGGGAGGGAAGGGCAGGAGAGGGAGGGAGGGAGGGAGGGAGGATGAAGAAATAAGAGTGCGATAGACGGAAAAGGGCGTAGAGAGGCAAGTGGTGTACGAGGAAGAGGAACTCGAAGATGTCTAAGAGAAGTAATGGCAAGAAATAATAATTGGGCAGGAAGATTTGTTGAAAAAGAAGATTGAATCATGACAGATTAAGGAAGGATGTGATGAAGAGGAAAACGTAATCAGAATATTTGGAGAGGAAGAGATTATGATATGAAAAGAATTGCAAGAAGATGTTGGAGTAGGTGGGTAGAGAGACTCACACACAAGAAGGAGCAACAGCTGGGTAGCGCAGGAGGAGGAGGAGGAGGAGATGGTAGGACGGAGAAGAATAGAGAGGAGGAGAACACAGACGACCCACGACTATTCCTCCAGGACCTCTGCTGCTACTAAGTTTCCACAAGACTACACCACTTGATCAACACGAGGCCCGTGTACTGTACTGCAGCCAGACACATGGTATACACCTGACAGAATATCTATCTGGTCTTGCCTGATGTCTATGTCTGCACCGTTCCTCCCAGGCACCCTGGACTGGTGCACAGCTCCTCTGTGAGATGGTGACACATATTGTGAGGTTGAAAGTTATCTGACTGCAAGAAGGTATGAGGAAAGAGCCTAAGGCTACCTAATCAATCAAGATATCACACGTTCTCAAAATATAGCAAATCACAATGTGAACATGACAGTGGTGGGAGGCAGCCTCACAGCTGGTGATCGGGCCCCCGTCACGCTTATTACAGTTGTTTATCATCACTAGTGAGGCAGGGATCGTGGGGGGAGGGAGGGGATGACAAAAGGTGGAGAGGCGAGGGGATATAAGCGAGAGCGAGAGAAGAGATGGAGTGAGACAGATGGATGAGTGTGAGGGGGCGACAGACGCGAGGGTAAAGGAGGTAAAGAGTAGGGTAGGATGAGGGTAAGTGGAGGGCAGGAGTGAAACAGAAGGGTAGGGAGGAGATTAAGGAAGATTACAGGAGAGGCGGGAGAGTGGTGAAAGTAAAAGAAGATGGTAAGCGGATCCAAGAGCAGGAACAGGAAGCAGGAGAAGTAAGAATGTGAATTAATAATGGAAATAAAAAGGGACAGAGTCGAGAGGAAACTGTGTGCAGGAAGAAGAAAAACGTGTTGCTGGGGCTAAAGAAAAATGAAAGGAAAAATATAGACAAAGTTCAGCACAGGAACGTAAAAGAAAAACAGAAATAGAATGAAAATGTAAAACGGACGAGGTAAAAACTCTGAGGTGACCAGAACAGGGTAAGCCCATGATGAGCCATAACAATAATACACCACACACTAACTATGGCAGAGTTTCATGAATATGTAATATCATACATCATAATGAATGACACAGACCACGAAGTGTATCTTCATGAACCAGACACATATACTAATTACCATGAAAGACCCAAAGCCAGAGGAAGAGTGTTTCTAAAGTGAATGTTTATACTTATCTAAATCTGATTGATTTAGACTGTAGAAACTTACAGTTACACCCTCACTAACTGGTGTCAGCAACTAAACTTGAGGTTACTCAGTAGAATTACTGCATGAAAAGTAAAATCCACGACATATTTGTTGACTTCTGAATATAATCAGTAGGTAAGTTGCGTCACCATCTTCACAAATGACTCCACAAGAGGAAGAATCACTAGTATTATTAATTTCAATAAAACAAATCCATCATGATCTAGCGAAAACAATAATCGGAAACCACAGTTTAGGATAGGCGTATGGACGATCCTATGGGAATAGGTTTTGGGTTCATGTATGGGAAGGACTGGGGAAAATGATGCCTTACCAATTCTAATCGTAATTATAAAATGATTTAGTGGGGCCACATGACAGACCGTACGTGACAGAAAATGGGTTAACGAAGCTCTGCTTCTTTAAGTGGTCTGCTTGTGTTCCTCACAAGGTCACATATCATGGATTCAACTCTCGCCAAACTGTTTTATCTTCAGCCTTCCTCCTCACCTCGTGATAACATCTCTCGCGGTTTGAGAGTCGTCATGCACAGAGTGTGTGGGATCCATGACAGGTGCATGACAGACTCAGCCTCACCTCTCAAGGTGGACTTGACAACAAAGGAATGACAAGATCATCATGATCGGTTGTACCAGAACCCAAGATGATGATGTTATACTGGGTTAAGGATAGGAAGACGGGGGTGGTCACGCGGACGTGGAGGAGAGAGAGAGAGAGAGAGAGAGAGAGAGATGCAACTGTGGTGGGGATGAGGAGGAGCAGCGCCCCCTTCTCCACTTGATCACCCCGTCCATCACAACCCCTGAGACAACACAGTGAGCAGAGGTCGTCATGATAATGGTAATAACTCACACCACAGAGCACACCACAGAGCGACGCCCTGATCTAATCATGTACCTGACGACACATCTAAAACATGACAACAGTTCCCACTGTGCCAACTAATACCGCCAGCCACCCACTTCAAGGACCCCACATGCCGGGGTGCGGCTTGCGTCATGACCTGAGGATCATGTGGAACACCTGCAGCGAGTGACCAAGACTCACGATTGGTGGTTATGACCTGACCTTGACGCCTCTAATGACGGCGGCAGTAGACAGATTTACGACAACCCTACGTCACCAACCAACAGGGCAGGAGTACACATTTCCCTGGTACTGGATGTAGCGCAGCCCTGGACTGCAGGAGAGAGAGAGAGAGAGAGAGAGAGAGAGAGAGAGAGAGAGAGAGAGAGAGAGAGAGAGAGAGAGAGAGAGAGAGAGAGAGAGAGAGAGAGAGAGAGAGAGAGAGAGAGAGAGAGAGCAGGTATGAATCTCGGCTCAGGGGTAAAAAAGTGCGAAGGTACAACACTTGTTCATCTTCAAGGAACTAGGTCAAAGAGAGTCCACCCAGAAATAAAACTTTGTTTAACTCCTGTTCTTGCCTACAGGAACAGAACTGTCGGATTTATTTGTGAGAAGTAGTTTCGTCACCCATGACAACCATGACAACATACACATGACAGTCATGGTTGTCACATTGCCACACGAGGCGCGCCAGTACATGACCCACACACACACAGGGCAATACATCAACACGCTTCCTCCTGGGTTTCAATAAGTCAAAACCGGAAGTGTAGCGATACTCTGGTTTTTGTTGACTGTACAAGTAAGATCGACTGTCTCTATGTTCAACAAGACCGTTTACTGTTCTACCTCAGTCATGAACAACCTGTTCAGAACAGCAGTTCACGAGTGAAAACATTTCATCCCTGGTTCATAACCAGGAGGACGTGGCTAATAATAATTAACCACCAGAACACAACGATGTTTCCAGATACAGTATCGTCCTGAACTCAGTTCTGGTGAAATGGTTTTCAACTTCCCAGATAATGTGCATAACGCTGGTAGCCAGCATTTATACCCGGTGCAACTAAGCATTTATTCAACAAGGGAAGAGAAAAAATTCTACTGACGTTTGAAATACGTTTATATTTTGAACACTTTGGTCGGAGTACGAACTGTGGAGGGGTAGAATATCTCTGAAACCATCGTCAGGTATACTTAAGGTAAGGTCAGGTCCCACACTCAGCCCTGTGATGGAAGATGACCTCCATCGCAAGGTATACAACGCGTCATAGTTCCCACACTTCAAATGACAGTTGGTACAGCGGCTCGTCCTGGTCAACCCCGCACTCTGACCGTTGCTGATGCTACCTCGTGACAACCTTCCTCCAGCTTGCAAGAACCTTTGTTAAAGTTCCGAAAGTTTGGTGAGGCATTGCCCAGCCTCCCGACCCCTCATGGGTTCAGAACATCACCAGGATCAGAGCAGATGAAAAAATAAATAGCTGTAGGAAAATAATTTTCCTCGAGAATCATTCTACCCGCCTGAAGGAACTATCTTATTCTTTCAGTTGTCGTAAAATATTCCTTGTGATACTTTGGCAACCTTGTGACACGAGTCTTCATTTTGTGATGATGAGAATTACGAAGGAGGTACAAGAAAGGTCACACAATTCAATGCAATAAGAGAGAGAAAACTGTTGAAACCCATGAGCAAGCAAGGACGATGTATCTGAGGAAGGTAAGAACATATGGTAAGGCCACTTTCTGAATTTCGTGTTATTAACAGGGTAACTAAGGGGCGGTGACCTGTATGGATACGTAAATGTGAAGATACTGCCAGGAACAGCGGAGGAAAGAACGAGTAATAAAGAATATATGAGGTATACAGGAAAATATAAGAAGCCAGAATAATACAAGCGATATAAGATGATAGTTTGTTGAAGGCTTTCAAGAACTGCGGACACCGAGACGTCCAAACTATAGCTAATATCATGGTCTTCAGCGACGATGCTGAGCGTCAAGTAGGAGACCACATGATGCGATGGCTCGTGGAAGATGGTAGTGTTGCAGGAGGGTATGGGAGGCAGCGCGGTGCAGACAAACTGTCATGAACGATACACACGTTACAGGAAGGTGTCCAGGGCTGGTGGAGGTGGCACTCATGGGGTGAACATCACTATCTGCTGGCACTGTGCCACACACTCTTGTTATGTGTGGCCAGAATGTGTCCCTCTCTGGATTCATATGTGCATGAATGTGTGTGTGTGTGTGTGTGTGTGTGTGTGTGTGTGTGTGTGTGTGTGTGTGTGTGTGTGTGTGTGTGTGTGTACTTACTGTAGCAAACTTACAATACGGAACATTTTGAACAACGTATACCATAGCCCAGCTCGCGTCTACCTACTGGTTCACACACCAGAAGTAACGTGTTCAAACTCTTGTTATGAAAAGAGACCAGAACATCTACATCTCGTCAGCAACAATCACACACATAACAGAGAACAGAATGGCTGAAGACAAGAACTCAAGCCAGACGTAGATCTGACGAATTTATCAACTGCAACACCCACGTTCCTCAGGTGCACCTTAACCTCTGCCAGGTAACACTAGCTTGAATCGTGAGGCTGATCCCCGACCTCTCCAGAGTCACGATTAGCCAAGCCATAACTCGGGTGATTACCACGAACCCACGCGATCTCGAAACCCCCGACCTCCCCGCAGCGCCTGTTTGAGAGCCTGACAAGCTTTGGGAGGAGAAGATGTAAGTCTGGGTCATATCTATCCAGAACCAGAGAAAGAATACCATCTACATTATCAAGTTTGTCAGGAAGGACGTGTCTGAGGAAGGACATTATGCTACTGAAATAAGAGGAGGAGGAGGAGGAGGAGGAGGAGGAGGAGGAGGAGGAGGAGAAGGAGGAGGAGAAGAGGAAGAAGGAGGAGGAGGAGAAGGGGGAGGAGGAGAAGAAGGGGGAGGAGGAGAGAAAGGAGAAGGAAGAGGAGGAGGAGGAGAAGGAGGAAAATTGCCTTGATTGAACGTTGAGCATTTTGCTGACAGGGGGCGAAGAAGGTCAGGGCTAATGAGAGATGGTGTGGCGAGACGGCAAAATCTTCGGTAAAATGAATTGAATTACGACCTTACTGACTGAACTGGAGACTGAGTCAACATCAGACAGGCTTGCTATGTGACTGGTTTATATATGGTTAAACACCAGGTGATAACTGGGCGACATCACGACAATCTGTTTCTGTTACTTTCGGTTACCAGTTATTTCACTTTGAGATGATGATGCAGAAATAACTATCCTGGAAAAGGAATAACTGGCCTGGAATGGGAGTCAACAGTCCTGGAACAGGGAAGTACCTGACATGGAACAGGGAAGTACCTGACATGGAACGGGGAGTAACTGTCATGTAACATGGATGTACTGTACTGTAACGGAAAGTTACTGTCTTGGAATGAGACGCAATTGTCCTGGAACAGGAAAATAGCTGTCCTGGAACAGAGAGTAATTGTCATGGAGAGAGGTGAGGTAAGACGCAAGAGAGACAGGGAGAAAGAGAGGCGGTAAGGAAAAGATAAGTGGGATAATCTTAGCAAGGGAAGACGGAGGGAGGACAAAGTATAGCAAAATATAGATGATGGTCATGAAGGAGAAGGAAAACGGAGGAATGATGGTGAGTAAACGGTGCGTGAAGGTAGGGAAGAAACCTCCGATAATTTGATGAAAATGGGAAGAGAGACGCGTGGGATAAATGATGGTAAAGTGGAAGAAGGTCGGACGCCAGAGAATGTGGTGTCTGAGCAAATGTTAAAGGTGAATCAAGATAAACGGGTGATAGAATACGATAGAGAGGCAGTGAGGAAGACGAAAAGAGAAAACTTATCTTGATGAACGAGGGAATAAAGGGAGAACGAAAAGAAGGGGAAGGAAAAATACCAGGTAATGAAGAGAGATGCATCTGGGAACATTCAGGGAGGCAGGGGAGAACCCACGAGGACACAAGAAACGATACAACGAGGCAGTGAGGAGGTGGGTGGGTGGGTGGCTGGAGGAGAGTGATGTACGAAGGATACGACAGGATAAAGTGGAAACATAATGAAAGAAAATGAAAAGATTACTGAGCGATCGTCAAGGATATAAGGAAAAAGAAAGAGAATAAATAATCACTGAAGGCCAAGAACAGAGCAAAAACTGACAGACTGGATGATGAATACATGACGGAACACATGTGAAGGAAGGCGTACACTCAGCCAAACTGACGTTTAAAAAATGATCAAAATTCCACAGTAATAAAAAAGTTATTGATAATACTAAGACTTAGAGATTAAACGATAATATTCTACGGTTCACTAAACTGTAAATATAGATTATTGTATGATTTCAGAATCAAAGATTAAAAGCAGAAAGAATGAAGCATGAACGAATGATCATGAAAAGTACAATAATTCATAAATAAGAATTAGGAATTACGAGGTAACGCATGAGAGTCTCACCTTGTGGAGAATAAAGAGAAATAAATGTAAACTTAAGGTAGTAAGATGATACAGAGCCAAGCGGTGCTGCTAAACCCGCATGAATGAGGAAGACTTAGGTTGTCGCATACACACGTTGTACACAAAGCGACACTTAACTACCCTGGACTACCTTGAGCACTCGTCATCACCGGCGAGGTGGGAATTGTGCTGCAGTTTGCTCCCGCCCACGAATTGATTGCGCAATTACGGCTAAGGTCCAGCAATCTAACAAAGAGAAGAATTGCCGCTATCTCTCCCTGGTGCCCTCATTGGCCAGTGGAAGGCGCCCTGCGAACTGGAACTCCCACTCACAACGCGTCTCCGTCCGAATGCAATCATGCCGACCCTCACTGGAGACAAGTAAGGTCCAGCCGTCAAACCGGCTATGTTGCCTTACCCTCCACCAATCAGAAACGCTCCTGCGATTATAACGAACAACCCTGAGTGAATTCAATATATACGAGCCTAGTCCTTAAACGCCTACCACTGAAAAGACTATATGTAAACTAGTCATGTGACCTTAAAAGGTCTCTACCAATGACAGGCTACCGATTCGTCCCAGTCATCTCTATAACCTCGAGAGCTATTTTTTCCCCACTGTTTTTACTTCAAGAATATTTCAATATCTCGGTAAATCAATATTCTAAAGTGTGGGTAAAGTTAGTGCGATTTTATCTTTGTGAAATGTTCACAGGACAACTTCAGTATATGATGCATCAATCCTCAGATGAGCAAACACCAATGTATCAGGTCTGGAATGGTTTCTGGAAGAGATTCAGATACGTTTTTACTGGCAATACCGTCGTTAATAAAGGATTCTTACCTGGCAGGACCGAGAGCGTCCACCTGATCACCTCTCATCATGCAGACCGTCTCGTCTACGTATTGTTTTCTATAAGTGTAAACAATTCATCCAGTTTTCTGTAAGTGTAAACAATTCATCCCGTTTTCTCTGTTATCAAGAACCAATCCCTTACCCAAGTTTCTCACGTATTCTTTTATAAAACGACTGATTCTTTCGGCCTATTTTCTTAAGGTCGTCATATACCGTGTCTCTTTCTCTCCCCTTCATAGTCCTGTCCTTCTATCCTCCTAACATGTTAGGCACCAGTTCCCCTCGCCCAATAAACCAAAATCCTCACACCGTATAACCCCATCCCTTCGTGCAATTTGTCCCTTCCTCATAACCTTCACTGACTCTTCGAGAGTTTTCGCTCAACGAACCAGTCACCGTGATCCATACATACATGTACCCGTCTCTACACCGAAATCCAAAATCCTAACTTATCTTCACGCTCTCATTCCTATCTTATTACACGCTCGTAATCCTATCTTATTTCCTCTGCTGGGCTAACTTTGGTCCTTTATCCTCCCTTATTTCACTCGCTCTGTTAACTTTGTGTTACACACTGGCAGCCCCCATGATCTGCCATGATAACCCTAACTGTTCTGCACTCATAGCCCTGTTTGATCAGCCCTCATAGCCATGGTCTGCCCTCAGGGCCATGGTCTGCCCTCAGGGCCATGGTCTGCCCTCTGGGCCTTGGTCTGCCCTCATAGCCATGGTCTGCCCTTATGGCCATGGTCTTCCCTCAGGGCCATGGTCTGCCCTCAGGGCCATTGTCTTCCCTCAGGGCCATGGTCTTCCCTCAGGGCCATGATCTGCCCTCAGGGGCATGGTCATCCCTCAGGGGCATGGTCTGCCCTCAGGGCCATGGTCTTCCCTCAGGGCCATGGTCTGCCCTCAGGGGCATGGTCTGCCCTCAGGGCCATGGTCTGCCCTCAGGGCATGGTCTGCCCTCAGGGGCATGGTCTGCCCTCAGGGCCATGGTCTTCCCTCAGGACCATGGTCTACCCTCATAACCCTGATATTTACGTCAGTGCCACAGTCTCCCTCTGCGACCCTTATTCTCCCACTCCAGTCGTCCATTATGATCCCGATTTCTTTTTCTCTCGAGGCCTCTCACCTTACCTTGTGGTTCTGTCCTCCCTTAGCGACTCTTATCTCTCCATAAGACCCGAGTCTCGCCTCTGGTCTCCCCTCGAGACACTGGTCTCTCCTCGAGACCCCTGTCCCTTCTCCAGCTCTTGAAAACTGGCCCCCACTCCCCCACCAGCAGCAAAAGCCGGCCCTCCAGCACCCAGCGGCAGATATAATTAATGATTTTTTTTTCAAGAAAACTGTTGTTAGAACAAGAGAGAACAAAAAACACGAAGTCGGGGAAGGGGAGAGACAAGAGGCCGAACTCTTGGTCACGTACAGGGGAGGAGGCCAAGCGAGAAGGCCAGAGGGAGAGAGAGAGAGAGAGAGAGAGAGAGAGAGAGAGAGAGAGAGAGAGAGAGAGAGAGAGAGAGAGAGAGAGGGGGAAGGGGATGAAAGCAAGAGAAGACATAAGTGTGCTTCGGAACACGGAGGTGAGGGGAGGAATTATTAAATGCGGAGAAATTCTGAGGAGGAATACGTTAAGGGAAATAAAAAAACATATTGCGTAGAGAAAATATAGAAGAAAAGATGAGAGAAAAATCAGGGAATGAATGCGGATGACGGAATAGGTGTGCTCTCAGAGAGAGAGAGAGAGAGAGAGAGAGAGAGAGAGAGAGAGAGAGAGAGAGAGAGAGAGAGAGAGAGAGAGAGAGAGAGAGAGAGAGAGAGAGGGGGGGGGGGATAACATGGACTCCAATTCGACTGTTATCGTGTACGTGCGAGTGAATGCCTCTTAAAGCGGTATCCCGAGACCCATAAATCATAGTTAATGATGCAAGTATTGGCAGCCACCTTCACTATACCCCTCCGTGTCTGGCAAGCCCCAACCTCCGGCTATGATAACTCACCCAAGCGACGCAGCAGACGACTGCTTCCTGCTTTACTATCCTTCATCTGC
Source organism: Panulirus ornatus (assembly GCF_036320965.1). Lineage (NCBI taxonomy): Eukaryota > Metazoa > Arthropoda > Malacostraca > Decapoda > Palinuridae > Panulirus > Panulirus ornatus. Next base: position 4,519,732 of record NC_092276.1, read on the forward strand.
GCAGATAAGGAACTTATGGTTCTACTGCTGTCCTCCAGCAGGTCATCTCGACATAGACCATCAGGTCTTCCGTTCTCTGTCCGTCCCACGTACCAGGGTAACGTGCTGGTGTAACACAGGTCCGAGTTTCTAGTTCCTTGATAACAAGTATCGTCACGTCATGCTCAAGTGTTCCTACCATCACATTCAACGTGTTAAGATCAGAGGACAAAATACACACAAACGTGACAGGAAAGACTCACTTCATATCTACGTAAGAAACGAATCTTAAGAAAGATATTGTAAAGTTAAAACGTTACCTCCCCGCAAGAGTAGAGTCACTGGGCACCTGCCACTGAGAGAGAGAGTGAGAGAGTGAGTGAGTGAGAGAGTGAGAGAGTGAGAGAGTGAGTGAGTGAGTGAGTGAGAGAGGCTGAATTTCAGGGAAGTAAACGCCCTGGAATTGGAAAGTGAAATCGACTCTTCGTTTTCTGATATCAAAGAGAAGTGAGAGCTAGCGCGATGCAATTCTGATATATCTCATATTTACATTTCACAGATGCCATATCTCTTCTAATAAACCGTTAAAAGTATTCCTTTGGTCTGGCATATCTTAGTGGGTGATTTTACGAGTAATTTGTTTTAAACTATATAAATTAAAGCAAACTGTAATGATGAATTTATCACATTTTACTTGATGTATGAAGCATGTAAACAAGCGGAGCTCTGTGTTTTTCTTGTGCGTGTGTGTGTGTGTGTGTGTGTGTGTGTGTGTGTGTGTGTGTGTGTGTGTGTGTGTGTGTGTGTGTGTGAGCATCTTTACAAATATAAATTTTCTGTTTATTCTTTTAGTTATTCCAATATGTGTGAACGTATTTGCTAGTGTAAAGAAATATGAACTTTTCGTTTTAATATTCGTGAGTGTGTATACGGACATGTATGTATGTATGTATGTACACATACATATTCTTTATAGCAGCAACAACATGACACAAGGAAAAGTTGACCCCAGTCAAATCCACGTCGGTTTAAGTAAGAAATTATACATATATTTGTTTTAGAGATACTGGATGATAACCTTACTTTACAAGTATATTTCATTATAATTATCATGAACTGATGATAATTCTCTCCTTATATCATCATTACAGTACATGGTAACCGACTCTCCACTCCCTTAAAAATTGAGTTAGATCAAAGAAGAGAAATTCCCTAAAACTGGTCCTCACTGTGAGGTGGGGTAGGCTCACTGTGGGGGGGTAAGCTCACTGCATGAAAAGATCTTTAATTTTTGTGACAAGTTTTGTCGAGCGTGAAGATGTCAGGTTTAGCCAAAAGGGGAAGAAGTTTGTTATGAACCCGACTAAAAATGAAGTGTGTAAAATCATATCTTTCGTTTCTAAATATTTTGAAAATCTTTCTCATTACATAATCTTATGTTCCAGTAGGCGAAAATTTATATCAGCTGAGAAATGGGGGGGCGGGGGGTTAGAAGGTAGAGGAGGAGGTTCCTAAAAGTATCAAATATTCCAGTTATTCTCCGACACCAGGATTAACTGTGACAGTTATAATATGAGAGGCGATGAATATGTTACCTTAAAAAGCACTGCGTATGGTTCTTCACTGATGACATCAGATACTGGTAAAGATAATGCTTTATTCTTATCAGTTAGGAAGATTTATGGTAAAACAGAGTTGTATATTCTGATGGATACCCGTCGTTATGAAACAGATTGAGTCATTTTAATGCCTTAACCTCTGACTGATTAAGACGAGTTATTATATCTTTAGTATCATCCATCACAAGTTGTGGGTTAGACTGGATGAAATCAGTAGTTAAGTGGTTCCTGACCAGGGATTATAAATGAGGTTTCCCAAGTTCTTAATGTAGAATATAATTTCTGCTAGAGGTCTAAACGAAAGGAAAGTCTAATTATATTACAAAATCTATTGGACCAATTCTTACCTCACAAATAGATTATGTAACTTTCAGAGACTTTTTATTTTCCTATGTCAAAGTGGTGTGTCAAATTGTGAAATATTATGTTAAGGTTTAAAAGTAAACTAGCCTTTCATTCCCCCGTTTTAACCAGAAGTCCTTTGAAAGGTTCACCTTATAGATCTGCGTCAAAAGGTTATTTAAATATGCGTAACCTGTGAACTATTTAAGGCGTTCGTAAATACAAGCAGCTGGAAACCTACACGTTTTTTAGTACTGCTGTGGGAACGGATTCCAATCCTTTATGAAAATAAAAGACGGCATGATGAACGTAGAGGAAGGAGAATCACACCATTGTTTCTCCGTATATACGTTGATGATAAATTATTGTTTCATCGTGAATATTAATGAAAAACCAATGTTTGATCGTCATGTTCTTAATATCAAACCATATTTACCATAAATATGATGATGATAAACCATTACATTATCGTAAATATGTTGATAATAATAAGCCAGAGAGAGAGAGAGAGAGAGAGTATCTATATGAATCGCTCTACGTGGTCGTGCCATACCCACCTACCTACCAGGCTTAAGAAGCAGTTCCAAGTTTTCTTCTTTTTTCCCCCTCCTTCGACGTTAAGCCATCGTTTTATGGTGGGATATATACTGATGATACGGTATATGATTGGTATGTTGCTGTCATCACATCTCTTATCCCACATCCTCTACATCATTTTCCCAACGATTTTTAACTGATGTGAACTCAAGCTACGTGGCCTGGGGTACACTACATCTCAGATGCAGGTTTACATCTGTTCTGGTACTGATACAAGGCCAAACTTCAGCGACTTCTGTAATGTCGACATTCAGACCACCGACACTCTCTCTCTCTCTCTCTCTCTCTCTCTCTCTCTCTCTCTCTCTCTCTCTCTCTCTCTCTCTCTCTCTCTCTCTCTCTCTCTCTCCGGCTCCTACACCAAAATCCATTTCATTTACTCACATTAATTTGAAATGCAGCCTCATTAGTCCTCTCATTTTCAGAGCGTTGCACATTTGTACGGATTATTTGAGCTACTGCGCAGCCAAGAACTGGAATTCATCAATAACGGATATTCTGAAGACTGAGTTACTGTACACACGGTGGCAACACATCAAGACTGAGTTACTGTACATACGATGGCAACACATCAAGACTGAGTTACTGTACACACGGTGGCAACACATCAAGACTGAGTTACTGTACATACGATGGCAACACATCAAGACTGAGTTACTGTACATACGATGGCAACACATCAAGACTGAGTTACTGTACATACGATGGCAACACATCAAGACTGAGTTACTGTACATACGATAGCAACACATCAAGACTGAGTTACTGTACATACGATAGCAACACATACAGAATGAATTACTGTATATACGATGGCAACACATACAGAATGAATTAACTTACGAGGCCAAATTGTTCTCTTAGTAGATGTAGATGCAAGTGAATTTTTTCATATGGTTCATATATTTTGTCTACTTCAATTTCTGAATACGGAGAAAGATTATTAACTTGCATTAAGGAAATCTACTTACAAATATCTGTAATTGTAATATGTAAGACACGGGGAAACTTGTGAAAAACTTAATTCTTTCAACGACAAAATAGTTACCTTTAATTTCATATTGCTTTTAAAATATACATGACTTCTGCCAGATGTGCAAAACATCGCCAAAAATAATGAGAACTTTGAAAACATTAATTTCTGTCAGTAGCGACGTGTGCTACGAAGGTGACTGTCTCAAATTACTAAGCCAACAGCTCCGGTAAACAGGAAACCATCCTCGAGTGACACAACACAAGTCCTTGATTCCTGACACATGCCTGAGGTCACCTGACACACACACACATACACACACACACACACACACATTACTGGCCTCTAGCAAGTGGTGAAAAGTCACCTTTAGCGAGGCTGTGTCATCGTCAATGAAATGGAAGACAACATTCAAAGCGACCAGTTGGACAGATACATACAAAGGAATACAGGAAGGTAGACAGATATGACGATAGACATACAGGGTAATCAGACCTTATCATAAAACACCGTAACATGTTATAACAAAAAAAAAAAACTATTATTCAACGCTGAGAGTAAAAAAAAAAAAAGTGGAAATGACTATCACTTTTGACCATTTAATGAATTACCAGTAAGGTATCTACTCCGTCCACGAAGAGGGGTAAAAAAGAATGTTTGTTTTTTAATGCCAAAAACCTGTTGGTCTTTTTTAACCTATCACCTCGCTCCTACAGACAGTCGAAAACACAAATCATCAGCGATAGATATGGTAAAACATTTGTCGATAATCACAGAGTTCATAAAAGATTCACCTCAACACATCGCGTGAGGAACATGGTTAGGTAGGTAGGGAGGGAGGTATGAACACCACCAGTTTTATCCAAGTGATGTCTGTTATACGTTGTGTAGTCCCGGGCAAGCGACGCTTTTCAAGCGGGTGAGGTTCCAGCATATTACTTGCTCGTCGGATGGGGCTACACCTCCTCCCATCTCCTGCCTGGCAGGTGACGATAACATTGATTTATATCACCCAGTTCCTCGCTATCTAGGCGGCCGGTGCCTGTTCGCCCCACAGATAAGAGAAAGGACACGCGGGGAAAAATGCCTCACTGACTGATACGCCTTGGCGACGGGCTGGTAGTGTGTGTGCGTGTGTGTGTGTGTGCAGGAGGCGAGGCCACCATCTTCCTACCTTCTGGTGGGGGAGGAGCACAGAGTGTGGAGCACCTCCTTCTGCTGCTTCTCCTGCAGAAGGTGACGGTCCAGTGGACTGTGACAAGGTGCAGGGGAGGGAAGGGGGAGGAGTACTCAGAAAAGAAGATGATGATGAAGAAGAAGGAGGAGAAGAAGAAGGAGAAGAAGAAGAAGAAGAAGAAAGGCAGTACCAAGCTAACCAATCAGGTGTTTAACATTTCTTCAGTTGATAATCTTTCCCAGTAACGAGCGCTTCATACATGGTTGTAGTTATCAGTCTTAATGATGACCTCTTGTAGTAACCGAGACATTTAAACTAAAACACAGTCATTCTTTTACTTGTTTACAAAGAGAAACTGTCGTTAATTTCGATCCATTTTCACCCTGACTTTCTATAACCTCAGCTTACGATTGACATTTCCCGTATTTATACACAGTGACCCGTCATTAGACCTAGCAACAAAGGTCACCAGGTTCTGACCCCTGACCTCTCCTGCCTGCCTTCCTCTCTGCACCTCTAGCAAGAAGTGATCACTGACCTGGACGTATCGTAACTGGCAATAACTGCCGATGTCACTCACTTGAATTGCTTGTTACCTGGGTCGGGTCCTGGCAGGCGGGTGATTTTCGGCAATAGCGGCCATGGAACAGGTATTCGTACCCCAAGACTGACCCCCCGCCCCCCCCCCTCACTTTTGATGAAGGGGGGTACACTACTAATGGCAGGTGACCTTATACGGTGATAATGATGAGTGACCTTAGCTTACGACTAATTTCTGACTGGTTAGTTATCTGGAACTCTAGGTCTATGAACTACCAGGTTTATCAAGGCCATCAACGTCAATTTATAACCAACAATCGAAAAAAAATAATTAGGACATCGTTTGTCTATGGGTTCAACGTAATTGTAACACCATACACCTTCCCACTGCATGTCGAGCCTCACCCTGATTGCTGGAGGTGGCTGAGACCATATGAACCAACGATGAGCGATGGCACATTCCCTCCCCCGCCTGCACCATCATGTGTGACCTGGCTCAAACCATAACTTAGTGAGCCACCCAGCCATGAACACACTCACCTCAAGTGACAATATAATCCGAAGAAATCTTGTACATGAAAAGAATCAGTGTGAGCAACAGAAACCCTCTGGCTACCTCAGGATATATATATATATATATATATATATATATATATATATATATATATATATATATATATATATATATATATATAACACCAATCGTTATGATGTTTAATATAGTGATGGGGGAGTGATAGCTGGCCGGCGGCTCAGAAGGGCTAAACTGTCAAAATTCAAGAGTGTCGGGCGACTGAGGCAGGCCACCACTACCAGTTCCGTAGTTCTAATAAAAAGGGAAAAATGGTTCACTGTATTTTTTCCTGAATTGTATATTCCATTTGTAGATGGACAAGTGTTTCAACTTTTATAAATATTGTCCAGAATATTACTAACTTTATCCAGAATGGTTGCCAATAGCAAATACTGCTCTCAGCGTTCATATATATATATATATATATATATATATATATATATATATATATATATATATATATATATATATATAATTTCTACCGTTACAATTCTGTAATACAATTATTATCATTGATGCGAGGCTGGGGGAATTCAAAATCATTTGTTACCAGGTTTCCATGATCTGTCTCGCCTTTTCCAGAGAGACAGAGAGACAGACACAACACAGACACACAAGGTGAGGAGAGTGAAGAATGGATAGAATTATTCATACCGTGGTAATACCATGCAAATGAATCATGTAACTTTAATTCGCCTGATGTGGTGTTATATGTAGAGATCTTTGTCCACTGACGTCTTTTGACCAGTATGGAGACAACATGAGAGATAACAGGTCAAAAGAAACGTAAGAGATGACAGCGCTCAACTACAATGTACCCGTGCAAGCTGCTGTACACACTGCTCATCAAAATGTGCCATTCTATAACTCGGGCCACAAACAGGATTGTACTGAAGTATATAAGTAAAGTTAAAAACAGGATTGTAGTGAAGTATATAAGTAAAGTTAAAAACAGGATTGTAGTGAAGTATATAAGTAAAGTTAAAAAGAGTGAAGGAACAGTATTATAATCGCTGAGTAGAATACATAAAACATGTACGGCTTCATCTACATCTTGTAAATGAAGGAAGCGATTAAGTGGATTGCTAAACTACACAACGAACGAACCTAGATAAAAACATTTTCATGTCCGATGACTGACTGTGTACCATGCAGAATGAGAACAGTAACATGCATATGTCACTATATGATAAAGATTATTAGAGCAAAAGAAGGATGAAGTGTCTTACTGACCATGTGATACGTAGATGAAAATATAACTGAGTTTTATTTTGATGGTGATTCCTAATTAGAAGAACAAAAACAAGAAATAGTTTCCCTTTCTTTGTCAGGTGAGTATATGAAAGGCAGTCACCTTGAAGGTGTTTAGAGAGGGTTTGGCTGCTCGCATTACCACCAGAGATGATCTAGTCTCCTACCTTACGGTCATGGTGAAGGCATCATCTGTTCTCAATATTATACTCGAGCAGTCTTATTCTTCATATTAGCTGAGACGGTACGGGAAGCTGAGGCCTTAATCAAGGCCATCCCATGAACGCTATATATATATATATATATATACCCTAGCCTGAGCCAGGTACCCATTTCATCGACCAATCCCTAAGGGTGGATGAACAGCTGAGTTGACTATGGACCGACCGCCGCAACCAGGATTCGAACCCACGCGCTCGACCCTTGGGTGGGGGGGCCCGTGAATGCGTCAGGGTCAGGAACGCTGACCGCTACACCACGGGACTCCCTCCTATTTCCACTACGCTAAACGCTGAAGATAACAATTCCCCTTTGTAATGACGTTCACAACAGAGGTCATGCTCTTAATGTAGCGACAGATGTCAAATGCTGGATCCTTGCTTCACACACATTACGAACAGAAAGCACTTCAAAAAAACGTGTTGTGAGTAACACAGAGCATAACGAACGGACACAGCAGTGAAAACAGACAAAGAATAAGATAATGATAATCAGATATCGGGAATTGCTCGTGAAGAGGGAATGAGAATACGAAATGATGAAAATTCACTTTGAAGACTGGTTAATGAAGCGATGAGCTGTGACAGAATTAAATACCATTGGTTTCCAACGCACAAAACATACGTTTTATTATCATTATGATCATCATTATCATCATGAGTTCGACCAATCTGCTTTCATGACCTAACGTAAGCTTGCATTACGTCTGCCTGTGGAAATATCGACCAACTTCTGTAAGTTCTAACTTTTTCTAACCATTGCGACCATCAATACATTACTACACAGTATCTATTTATTCGCATTTATCTTAAATAAACCATTAATTACTCTCTTTTTATTAAAATTATACTTCTTTCTGAAATGGTAGTTTTTAATGTCAGTATATAATGACGATGACTCATGACCAGTAACAATGCAGAGTTTCCATGTTAGTGTAAAACTACTGAATCCATGGTCATCATTATACACAAAAATACATCAAAACGTAGATATTCTGACCACGATTCCCTCCAGACATCAAACTTTGAATCAAGTTCTTTCTTACGTTCTTACCCAGAGTGTTAGCAGATCATCTGTCCTCAGGAACAAGAAGACAGAACCACGATATGAAGAAATGTGGATACGTACATAGGAATGTACATTAATGTATCGACGTCCCAGTGAATGGTTGAGGAGACTATCCTGTAACCATATACACTGTACAGTTTCCCTATATGACTGAAAGATGGTAATTGTATAATCTTAAAGTCAGACTATAGACGTGTTTCCTTTTTTAAATTGAACTTACTGAAAACACACTCTATCCAATCTAACCCACACAATGGTGCATATGACTGGCAATATATGCAATATGCATAGACACAAAGAGAGACAGATATACAACAGGTACGGACTGCAGAAAAAATCCCTCACCCCAGACAGACGGATAGACAGACAGACAGAGAGACAGACAGACAGACAGACACACACACACACACATGAAGCCCCACTCAATGCAATGATACCATTCCGCTGGCCATGAATGCCCTAACAAGCTTTTGCAAGCGTCATTCATTTCCCTCCAGAGTGAGAGGTGTGGGGGAGTCTGCAGACCTTGTGTCGCCGTCGCTTCGCTGATCTTTTTCTTGGATATGATAATATTCTCGCGAATCAGCAAACGTATTATGTGCGCACTGTAGAGCCACGTAATCATTTTAATAAAGAAACCATAATGTGGAAATTCATAAGTCCGCTTGGAAAGCATATGTTTAAAAGAACCTGAGTAGATAATATGGAATATGATGCTTAAAAAGAGAAAGCTACCCTTAATAATAATAATAATAATAATAATAATAATGATGATAATAATAATAATAATAACCAGGTAAACTAACAATTTAAATCTACGTCATCACATAAAAAGCTCGACATGGTCCGCCACCAGTGCTGCATCAGCAGCAAACTACAAATGACTCACCTCTGATGCCCTCTCATCCCCCACACTCGCCCCTCTCTCCAAGACTCTCTCTTATATATGCATAAGAATACACAGATGTGTGTGTGTGTGTGTGTGTGTGTGTGTGTGTGTGTGTGTGTGTGTGTGTGTGTGTGTATACCTGTTCCGCCGCTTCCCGTATTAGTAATGTCGATGTTAACAGACGAAGATATGGTACTCGTTGCCTCACATCTACTCCCAGCTGTCGTGTGTCATGCAAGGAAACAAGATGTCCTCTATCCACACACGCCCCACACACCTTTGTCTGTTTTCCCCCGACCACATCATATGCCCTAGTACACAGGTGTGTCTGTGCCTCTGATGTGATGACCATCTCCACAACCATATCATTTCAAACGTTGCACCACTACACACAACATAAAACAAATTAGCCCACAGTTGTATTGGTACAGTGACAGCCCTGCTCTCTCGACCATCAAACGAATACAGGAAGATAATTCCACACTCGTAGTCATACATACAACCACCGCGAGATCTGGTTAGCCAATATATTGATGCAACCAGTCATAGAAATTGCTTCTTACTGCAGAAAAAAAGGCGAGAATGTGGTTCAGATAACATTGAAAAATAATCTGAATCACGCCACTAAGTAATCAATATAATTCCTTGTGGGTTTGAGCACTGGGGTGACACACACACGGCACGATTATATATAATACAAATGTATCTCTAATTTGCTTTTAGTTATTTATGCACCAACTCTGTGATCATCTCAGGATTACTGATCAAGATAAGTGACGTGTGAAACATGCCAGACAATTGTGCCCCATTGTCCAATATTCAGCCTCCTCCTCCTCCTCCTCTCTGTCCTCCTCCTCCTCCTCCTCCTCTCTGTCTTCCTCCTACTCCTCCTCCTCTCTGTCTTCCTCCTCCTCCTCCTCCTCTCTGTCTTCCTCCTACTCCTCCTCCTCTCTGTCTTCCTCCTCCTCCTCCTCCTCTCTGTCTTCCTCCTACTCCTCCTCCTCTCTGTCTTCCTCCTGCCTGCTTTCTATACCTCTCAGTGCATCAGTGTCTCCCTGCTTACATCTCACCCTGTCTTCATAACTTCCTTCATCAATTTCCTCTATCTACTTACGTACCTTATTCTATCGTTCTTTCTTCCTCCCTTTCCCTCCCTCACCCTCTATCTCTCTAACACACACACACACACACACACACACACACACAAACTCAAGCAGTCTCTGTTTTTTCTGTCTTTTTCTCATGTCGGGCTCTCTCTCTCTCTCTCTCTCTCTCTCTCTCTCTCTCTCTCTCTCTCTCTCTCTCTCTCTCTCTCTCTCTAACTTTTCAAATTATAACTCCCGCCATACCACATCTATTTTCGGCCTGTCAGCCACAAGGAAGAATGATTGTGTTGTTTGCCATCAGGGCTTCACCATCAGTGACATCCTCAACTCTTTTGTTACTTCCTGTAATATCGTAACATCAGAAGATACACCACAAAGTGGAGCTTTGCCTTCACCAGGACTGGAAGGATGAGTTCATGATAAGAGAAAAAAAATCTCCGAATCTTCATCTGTTATCAATACTTGAACTAAATACAAGGCAAGCAATCATTCTCGTTAGTCACAATACGATGTATTCTTTAATTACACTCGCAACAGTGTAATACCCAGCAAATTAACTCACTTTAATGATACCAGTGAACGCTCGATTATATATATATATATATATATATATATATATATATATATATATATATATATATATATATATATATATATATATATAATCAAAGTATGCTTAAAACAATTCAAGTGGTAGACGTGATGTTACGTAATACGTGAGGACAGACAAGTCACTATGAATTCTCAACAAATATAAACTTGCCAGCAACACCCACACAAGACCCTTTAGTTCTGGCCAGCCAGCCAGGCAGCCAGGCAGGCAGCAGGGCACGATACACACGTGTGACCTTTCCTCAAGACACATATCGGACAGAGAAGCAGGCCGGAAAGTCACCTGCCCTGAGTATCAATTACATGCTCCTCCTGAAGACGGGGTTCATATTGGTTCAGCTGTCTGTCTTCATGCCAGACGCGTGTGTGGAGGCTGTCAGTCTCCTGGACTCAGTGCGTAGGAGCAAGGAACCAATTTACCCCAAACACTAGTGTTCATTGTCGGCTCTGATACGAGGGAGAAGTGCCAATACATGTCCTCTCTGTTCGCCTGATAATGAGGGACGAACAGCCTACAGCCCTCCTCACCGCCACGTCTAGTACAGTTCAAGTGCAACAAGTATCGTCATTGTAACACAAATTAGTATGGATAGCGACGGCAGTGAGTGTCACCGTGTGTGTGTGTGTCTGTGTGTGTGTGGATATCAAAGCACCAGGTACGACCTTGCAAAATATCAAGGACTCTGTTAAAGGATTCCTGGAAGTCACTCTGGAAGGATGATCACGTCATAATGGTACTGGTCACAAGGAGACGTAGCCTCACGAAGACCCGTAGTGAACGTCAGAGACGAAGACTGTGTGGGACTGATGATGTTCAGGGAAAATGACAGTTGAGGAGAGATCCAGGGACTTTAGACAGAGCCGAAGACAAAGTAACAGGATGATAGTCACAAGGACTAGAACAGTCTGTTTGGAAACGGCTCTACCAACTAACATCACCAAGATGAAGGAATATCTTGGTCTTTATATATATATATATATATATATATATATATATATATATATATATATATATATATATATATATATATATATATATATATATATATATAAAACGACCCAGGCGAGCAAGACCAGGAGCAATGTGTGAGGGATGTGTCAGTATGAGTTTCTGAGGCGTGAGTCAAGGGGTCAGTTTTTTATTTCTATTTATGATTCTACAACTCAAGGGGTCACTATATGTGGCTCCTGCAGCTTCCAGGAGGCAAGGGTGAGGAGGGAAGACATGGAATCCTTTGGAACAAGAAGATCCGAGAGAAAGCTAACAGTGTTCTTCCAAATGACACATAATTTCATTCTTAACTTTAAAAGCTAAGAACATTTTCCTTCTTTGTTCTGTAAACAACAAAAGATAATTTTGCGGCAAAACAATAAAAAAATGTATATAATCATAATTGTTGAAATGTAACGATGATATATTTTCATTTAGTTCAGCTCTGGAAACAGGAGAGAAAAATACCAAAGCCACGTCAAAAATGATTCATTTTCTTTTCTGGATACTTTCATAAAAATCGTACGATAGATCTTTTTTTTTCATTTTTCCCTGCACTTGGCTGTGTGTACCAGGTACAAGGAAGGATGTGACGACAACGCTGATCTTGCCTGTGTACCAGGGCGTCGGTCATCCCTCGTATCGCCAGGTCATAAAGAAAGAAAAACAAAAAATGACCGATTTTTAACGTGACTCACAAAGTGAAGGAAACGACGTAATTAAAACCAGAACAATAAAAAATATATAAAAGGAAATATGAGACTCCAGCATTTGATAAAGTGAGTGGAATCCGTAAGGCTTTTCAAAGGAAGTTAAGACTCGTTGTTGCACGCTTTAAAATCCTGCTACATATACAACTAATGACACACACACACACACACACACATATACTATATATATTTGCTTGGGATTGAAGCCAAGTGCTCTATTGTATGAGGAAAGGTCACAGACGGGAGTCAGGGATGTACATACATCAGCAGTATGATACAGACGGGAGTTAGGGATGTACATACATCAGCAGTATGATACAGATAATCTACATATCTACAAATCATGACACCTGAGCTGCTGAACGGAAATCTGAAGTCTGCTGAAAGCCATCAATGATAAGCTGTAACATTATGTCTCATGTTGTTTTCTGTAAGCAACAAAAAGAAATTCAATGGTTATGGAGACCAAACAAACAACGATACAAGGGAAGCAATATGAAGGCAAACATTACGATGGTCTTCATTGCATCAGATGTTCTCGTCACCACATCCTCGTCCACAAATGAGCTTCACAGTTTGACAATGTAGGTCTCACAAGCTAGTCTTTCACAGAAGCTGAGCAAGACAACAGCTTCTTCCATAGTGTGTGTGTGTGTATGTGTGGTGTGTGGTGCGTGTGTGTGTGTGTGTGTGTGATATGGTCATTCAACTAAGACCATGGAAAGTAGTTAGTACGATGCACATTATCAAACTGTTGTAACAAGAGCACATACCTCAGAGTAAGGACCATTCTTAAGGATCTTTACTTTATCACTTAAACAAAGAGAAAAAAATATACAGGAAAGCGACCATCATTTATTACCACCAACTCGTCATATAAGATATACCTTATAAACATGTATTACTAATTTAATTACACACGTCAAGTTGAGACAGTTTTCCATGTGAACGCTGGAATGATATTACTCGCCTCGTTCGTAATTCTACTGAAATGTTATACCTTGAACAACATAAATACCCATCAACTCAGGACAACATTTGATATTAAATGCTTTCACGCAATCTCAGGAAAGCAAAAATAGATATTTTTCAAACAGCCATTTTGAATTATTCCCATTAAAGTGAAAGCACATCTTTATTTCTATCTTAATTAAAGGAGAAACAAAAGGCGGGAAGCAAGACAGAGAGAGAGAGAGAAAGAGAGAGAGAGAGAGAGAGAGAGAGAGAGAGAGAGAGAGAGAGAGAGAGAGAGAGAGAGAGAGAGAGAGAGAGAGAGAGAGAGAGAGAGAGAGAGAGAGAGATGAGTAACCATCTTCGGGGAGGTGTGGACGCTCCACCGGGAAGGACGGGGTTAAGTCTCCACCTTCACCTGGTTGTGTGTGGTGACGTGACATGGTTTCCACCTGCGCAGAACTGTGTTACGTGTCGACACGCGACGGACGACGGGTCTCTCTCCCTAGCAAGATGATACGACCATGAGTATACGACAGCACGACCTTTGAACACGTCGTTACGACAACTGAGTACGCGCACGATCCTTAACCACAATGGTAAGATTCTTGACAACTAGTTGGGTGATAATGAGGCTTTTGACCTGACACTCAATCGCTAGGTCAAAGGTCACACCGTCATATACAAGGATCGTCCTATCGCGATCCGGCATCCTCCCGTCATGTTCAAGGACCGCATCGCTGTGTTCAAGGGCTATATCGCAATGTTCAAGCATCGTACCGTTGTGTTCAAGGACGTACCGTGCTGAAAAGTCGGACTGTCGTGTTTATTCCAGGAGCAAAGAACAGGCTGGCTGCTTTATGACGGCTTGTGGCAATCCATCACAGGCAGTTCAAAGGAGAAACCAATTATAAAATCAAATAAATTTCAGCTTCCCCGAGTGAACGAAATTCCTTGCAATAATAGGAAGCGGAGGCAAGACACATGGGAGGAAACGCTAGTCAACAAAAGGCTGGAATATCTGATATTTACATACGGGCAATAAGCAAGATATCTCGCTGCAGGAAATGATCCTCATACACCACATCATAGTCTCTCCTCAGAAACATCTTTTTTTTTTTTATCTACACAAGTTCTCCTGTTTCTGGGTTGCCTACATTGCGTCTAGACGTGCGCTGATGGTCTACGTTTCATATAACTTGTGTTTCAACGTACTCCGGCCCTTCGTATCTCTTATCAACAGTGACAGAAACAGCGATTCACATTTTTTCTTCTCTCTTTCTGAAGCGAGGAAGGCTTTAAGAGTCCCTGGGTCCATTGGGGTCCACCTGTCACCCGCCTGTATCGATGTACGATCTATGCTGGTCTCCACATGCCCCCCTGCTGTATGTTCTTCACCCCCCGCTATCAGAGGCCCACCTTCCTGTATCGATATACTGTACCTATTTTGTACTCTGTACTTGTCCACGCCTACTGCCTGCTTTGTACACTTTACCCACATCTTCTCCCCAAAAACTTAGTCTTTGTATTGTTGGGAAAATAATATCTTTTAGATGAAAGTGGCACTACAACCTCACTAACTCCCACACACCATAATCGTTCACAGTCCACACAGCAAAAAGGAATGAAGAAGTCAGACAACATGAGAGACTGACACTAGCAACACATTCTGCAATGACCACCAAACGTAATCCTGTGTTTTTCGTTACAGTCTTCCTAATGACGATACAAAATTTCATGACGGTACAAAATTTCATGAAGTTACAAAATTTCATATGCATAATTACTATCAATCATTTTCACGGAACAAAAATGGTGACAATAATTAGTTTCTATCTTTTCGTGAGAGACGGTTTTCACACAATTCTGAACTCTAAGGTACATAGATGTCAGGACCATACACACAGTGAGAGTGTATGTGATCTTGAAATTATCCTGAACACCTGAAGGAGGTGTTAGGAATCGATCCCTTGATGAATGTACCTCGACGATGAAAGTCTTGATGACCCTTGGCAGTGGATAGGCCTGAAGCCTAAACAACCAACCAACGTAGGTGACCGTATCATCGACTCAGCGTTACTCATGTTTACGTTTCGGGTCAAAAGACTTTCTGCGAGGCTACATAATAGCGACAGGGTCGTCAAGAGTCACATCCCCGCGCTAATGAACCACCAACATCTTCAACGTAAGCGTATCACATCTTGATATGTTATCCTGATAGTTCTCCAGTTATAACCTAGTACGTTCTGGCCCACCAGAGATCTCATCATCATCTTCAGCTCGCCAATTTGTGAGCGAGGAGGTACAGGAATCGTGAAGTAGGTTTTCCCCGGAACCAGTCAAGTTGCCACACACCTGACTCGTTATTGCAAATTGTCCTGACACACATTATCAAGAACGCCGTGTGAGTGTGCTCATTACTAGCCTTGCTTTGTGAAGGGGAATTCGTCTCCACAGGATCCCAGACCAGGTCGTTAACAGGACAAAGACCCGTACCAGAAAGACACCTGACGATTCTAACTATATCCACGTACCCAAGACAAGTGCTGTGAATGAACGGGTAGATAAGGAAAGGTTTTACTATCGAGGTCTATGCTTATAACTACCATTCGTTACTGGCTTCACGTTATTTTTGTTTAACCCTGGATATTTACATTGTCTAGAAGTTATCTATATGTATCTATCTATCTATCTATCTATCTATCAATATATATATATATATATATATATATATATATATATATATATATATATATATATATATATATAAATAACTGGTACTGAAACTGCTTGGTAAACAGCTGCTGAAGGCGTTGCCGTGGCTGTCGAGGTACGAAACTAACAAGGCTAATTGGAAGCCGTCGACCTCACAACAAAACCGAACCTCACCTGAAGCCACTTGGCTTCATGTGTGTCAGTATGTGGGATGCCACCCTCACACACATCAACATATTCCAAAACATATTCATATACAACGTAACCCACATGTCACACTGCCCCGGATATTTTTTAGCATGTCGTAACTATTACGTTACAACATTTGTTATCTTAGAATTTCAGTCACACTTCCCTAAAATCTTTTTGACGTATGTTTATCTGGTTCATCTCTGGACGATGGGTCCTATACCTGTTAAATGGGCCACAATAAACCTATCCCAACTGGCTAATTATTCTAAGTTATTGGAAAGACAATGTTCCACATCTTATGCAACATGATGACCTACTTTATATCGTATCTAACGATTTTCTGAAATACCATGACAAGGCGAGAGCTATGCTAATATCCGGACAAATACTCACAATACAAAGTTACACATGTAAATAATTTACAAAGGTCCATGATAAAGATAACGCAATGTACAAACTACAGGAAGGATCACGTCAATATAACATTATAAATATGTCTACGTACTACTACAAGCGACACAACATATAAATTTACATAAATGGTCATCACAAAACATTATACATGATTTCATCCTCACATATTCGTGTACTTACCAGGAGCATTATGACGCTCCAGTCTGTAGAAATGACCATAAAGAAAACGTCCCTCACGTCATCATCCCATTTTCGTTACTTCCTAAAGGCAATGCAACGCTAAAATCTACGGAAATTACCATAAAAATGTTGTCTCTCATACACCGCTTACATGGTGGGTCATATTTACTTTACTTTCGCCATCGTATTTCTGGGTTAACTGTTGTTATCGATATACGTCCATATGCGTAATGTCGGCGTATAATTATATATATATATATATATATATATATATATATATATATATATATATATATATATATATATATATATATATATATATATATATATAAATTATTGAAATGGAAAACTTTATTATCTGGAACTATAACTGGTTACGTTATTCATTATCATTTAGATTACTCAACCTTCATTATTGTTTAAACCAAATTATACATAATTTTTATATGGGAACAAGAGGTGTTTTGCGCATGCGCCTTATCAAACGCGGTGACTCACTTCCTTAGTCTTTGCAGCCAGTGGGGAATATCGAGCCGCTGTCTTATCTATCTCACAAACCACGACCCCATATCTAATTTGAATGTCTAAGATCTTCACATTTTCATTGGCTTTACTCATGACAGTCGGCTGGACAAGGTAAATGCAACGTGTAACCCATTCTCCCACGATAGATTCCTCACTTCCGGCACACACATCACTATCTTGTGATCAGTTAAAAGGAAAACAGTGGCGAAAGTAAAATAAATATTCATCAGTACAGGTACTTACCAAACGTGGCACCGTGTCCTCACGCACGCGGGGTTCTAGATGCGTTCGTTCCTGGTCTTACAATATCGCCTGGAATAGGGGCAAGCATTAGTCATCGTATTTACGCTTTCCAGAATATGTATACATACGTAAACATATGGTTAAGTGTAAAGACCTATTGGTTATGACGTGTTTGTACTGTATGGGGAGGCAGTTGTACACTTGTGGGACCCTATCTCTTGCACTTTTGGTAGTATAAAGTAGCTTTTGAAACGTTGGCAAACTGTCGATATTCACAGATTCCCCGTCAAGTGTGTGTGTGTGTGTGTGTGTGTGTGTGTGTGTGTGTATAAGAACCCATACACAGTGCAACACATAACCCTTCATGAAACATTCTTCGTCACTACAACAGCTTAATGAACACGAGAATATCTTCAGTTTGTAGACCAGAGGAAGCTGGATACAAATACAGGTTAATCAATGGATGACGTGTGAAGTATTTCTCGCACTATTATTATATATGAAGAACATGGATGACTTTTACACATGGATCCCTCTAACCATTCAACAATAATGGCAAAAAAAAAAAAAGAATAGACGAGGAACTGCAATAACTGTAGTGATAGTAAGTGAGTAAATAACATCACATAAATTGTGGCGAATTAGGAAGGGTGATGGAAACTAGGATGTACGAGGAGGGCGCTGACACCTGCCACAAAGAAATGGATAAAGACAGTAATGGAAGGTTGTGATATATCATAGGACAAGCCGGGCAAAATAACATAGGAGAAGCATGTTCTAAGAATGCAGATTACAGGCCATGAACGCTATGAGTTAGAGACGGGAAGTAAATAATGACAAAATGTAAAAGAGAAAATAAAGATGAAATATATCATAAAAACAGAGAGTTATTATGTCTCCAGGCTTTTTCCTTATTTAATCTCAAAATTTACTTTCTCATTTTATATATAAAAAGATTATCAAAGTTTTCTCCTCTCTCTCTTATTACTTTACTACACCCACTCCCCCTTCCCGGGCTATACGTCTTATTGACTGCGATTGATCGCAGGAAACAGACGGACCGATAATTAAGTGCTGGTGCCACAGCAGTTTGTCATTATTGGCACAGTCACTAGGATATTGGCTCCACATGACGTATAATCTTACACACTCTGACACAGTACTTATTATCGCCCGAGAAACTCTTCGTCTCTTTATAATATATATATATATATATATATATATATATATATATATATATATATATATATATATATATATAATATATATATATTACTCGCTAATACTAACTCGTAAAACTAAGTACGGATCGTAAAAAAGATCCAATAAACCAGAGGATATCTACCTTGCCAATTTCAACGTTATACAGGATTAGATTATCAATAAGTTAAATCTTATTTCTTATTCTTCTGTATGAGTTGCCATCTGTCTGAGCTACTCATAAATTCTTCTGGCTCAGTACTCATTACTCAGAACACTCAGACTCTGGTTAAGATATAATGGTTTTAATAATACAGATAATTTATATACCAGTTTATCAGCACAGGTGTGCAAGAATATATCACTGAATTACCTACTGGCCCTAATGAGAAAAGCCAGGATGGTTTCGTACTCCCGTCAAATGAACTATGACTTTGTGCTGTTGTATTGTTTACGATCATTTAACGAATGAAACGTGTCATTACCAGCCAGTGACTTGGTCTCCTGTAGTCTCTGATTACCAACGACTTTGTTTATAATGGTGATGCTTAAATGACTTTCAGAATTGCTTGAGGTTGGCCTACAATCTGGGGAGACAAACGACACTGAACAACCCAAGATGACATTCGGAAATTATGCTAATCACCTAATGGTAATTAGGTTTGCAAGAATTTATACTATCACAGGATCTATACATGTATTTACAAATAAGTTCATTTCTGTCTTTGTGCAAAACAATACCAGTAAATTAACCTCGTCAAATGTTTTAGCTCATGCAACTACAATAATCTAAAATGCTAATAGATAAATCAATTTTCCTCGGCCACTTCAATATTATGTATACAGAAGTAAAGCCCGTTTTCTAATTTACATTGATATACCTTCATCTCCTTTGCCAGTTAATGCGTAGTAAATATAATCTGTATGTGGCCCTTGTGATACCTAGCAATAATATGAACTATACATATCCCCCCCGCCCCCAACACACACACACAAAAAAAAGTATTAAACGAACATTGCTACATAGAACCTGGTAACAGATCGTGTCTTAGTGATGCTACCTCTGATAAGTGGGGTACGCAAATAGCATTTTCGAAAAGCAACAGTGGTAATAGAAGTAGTAGTAGTAGTAGTTGTAGTAGTAGCCGAAGTAGCAGTAGTAGTAGTAGTAGGTAGTAGTGGTGGTGGTGGTAGTTGTAGTAGTAGTAGTAGTAGTAGTCGAAGTAGTAGTAGTAGTAGTGGTGGTAGTAGTAGTAGTGGTAGTCGAGGTAGTAGTAGTAGTAGAAATCTCGACAGGTAGAGACAAAAGGCTTTTTACACCTGGGATCAGGTGAGTCTAGTCGATTCCTGTAAATAATTAATGAACACCAGTGCCTGAATTTTACATTTACTGAAGCAGTTTGACCGGTAGTCGGTAACAGGGCCGGATTAAATGCGATGTTTGGAGACTGGAAAACCTCCTCGTAGCTTCTACACCTAAACCGAGTCACAAGTAATCAGGGCCAACATTAGCAGTACTCTGGATGTAGTAGCATTAGTTGGGTCGCGTTCACGGCGGGAGCCACGCTAGACGTGGTGGAGGTAAGGGTAACGCAACCACTGTATAAAGTTATCATCAAGTAACGACGTAACCTTCAACTTTGACTGTCTAAACTTGAACAATCGAGCACAATGGTTCGTAGCCTTGAGCACGAAGGTGCGACCCTCGAGCACGGCGGTACGACCCTTGAGCACGACGGTACGACCCTTAAGCACGACGGTACGACCCTTGAGCACGGCGGTACGACCCTTGAGCACGACGATACAACTCGAGCACGACGGTACAACCCTTAAGCACGACGGTACGACATATGGGTATGATGATGGCGTGACCCTTTGACTTGATCCTTAAAATGGTCACGCCATCATACCCATGGGTCGTACCGTCATGCTCAGGGGTCGTACCGTCATGCTCAAGGGTCGTACCGTTGTGCTCAGGGGTCGTGCCGTCATGCTGAAGCGTCGTATCGTCGTGCTCCGGAGATACATGGCAGTAGAGAGAGGATGTACATCAGTCACTTTCTGTACAAGTGATAATTGATTATACAGACGTCCACCACAGCTCAGCTAGAATGCTGTGACAGGCAGACCTACATACAGACAGACACAGACATATTACAGACAAAACTACACGATGGAAAACCAATAAAAAAAAACTCTGGGGCATCCGTGACTAGAGCCTTCGACACGAACAGAGTATATCATCGTTTTAAGACAGTTACATAACACGGATCATACACTGAAAAACAACAGCAAAGTTAGTCAAGTGGAGTTAAGTGTACTTATATACTTAAATATGTGTCAAATCATGTTGAACATAAGGTTAGTGAGTCTCACCTTCAGCATGAAAAATCTTGGACGATCCAAGGGTATGTGTATTTATCCTCTTTCCTGGTACTAACACTTAACTGATACACTCGACGCACTCTTATGCTCACAATAGAATATATTATGGTGTATGATAAACCCCGGAGGTGACGCGTGACCACCTTGAGGTACGACGTGCTGGGCTAGAATGGGTCAGCTGGGTGGGGGACGGGGCGTGGCGACCCAACACTGAAACAAGCACCGTTTGTTTACATTTTCTCTTCCAGCCGGCATGGGACGCTCGGTGCTGACTACCGCCCTAGTGATTGGCTTGTTATCGCCCTCGTAACTTCGCTTTAACACAACCATCACTGGTTGTGAGCGCAGCTCATTTTGGATTCATATTCATGCTTGTTTATTGTCCAATATTCAAAGGCGAACGTGAAATCTAAGTTTCTAGAAGACGAATATGAAATGGAAATTGTCAACATAATGTATGTTAACAACATCAAATACTTCTTAATACTAGACCGTAATTCATACATGCAAGAATAAAAGAAAATCACGAGTATTTACTTTAGTTTAAACTTTCATTATCTTTTGGGTAGACATTTTGATAATATACTGGTATACTGTAGGGTATATATAACCTGACGTACGTGATAAGAATGTAAAGGACGTGGTTGGTACGTAAGGACAAGGTTGTTACAAGACGGACGTTGGTGTTACGTGACTGTGACACTCTGTTACCCCTCCCCCGATCGTACACTTCCCCAACTCTCCATACACCCCCCCCCCCCAATACATATTCTCCATACACCTGATCTCTCTCTCGATACACCTAGGCATCTCTACCCCTCCGTACACTTCAGCACACCTCCCCCTCCGTACACCCCGTCACACCTCCCCCTCCGTACACCCCGTCACACCTCCCCCTCCGTACACCGCGGTACACCTCCCCCTCCGTACACCGCGGTACACCTCCCCCTCCGGACACCGCGGTACACCTCCCCCTCCGTACACCGCGGTACACCTCCCCCTCCGTACACCCCGTCACACCTCCCCCTCCGTACACCGCGGTACACCTCCCCCTACGTACACCCTAGTCCTCCTGCCCCCACGTCTGTCATCTTTACCATTTTTATTCTCTGTTTTGTTTCATCTTTCGTATTAACATTAATAGCCAATATGTCAAGTTTTCCAATAAACAAAAAATTCCTTGTCACTCTGTTTTGTTTCTTTTGCACGGCAGCACAAGCGCCATTAACAACATCTTGACAAATAATCCTTAAAGCAAGAAGGAATTTTGGCCTCCCTGTGTCTTGGCTCCGGCCAGGTTGTAAAATTACATTTCAGTGTGAGATTACATTAAAAGATTTTCCTTTTACCCAACCAAGATTGTGGTGGGTTGAGTTAAGAGTCGAGAAGCTGGTTTAACACTCAGCAAAAACCAACTAATCTCAAGTCCTCGTAGGATAAACTAGTTTTATCATTCTATTTTACTTAGTTTTTTCTTCCTATACTTACATGTTGCTGGAGGAAGTAACTTCCTGATTTATTTTTCATTACGATCCTTAGTACTAAACACGGACCACCAATGGTACGTGAGAGCCGTCCAGGTGGTACGTGAGGGCCGTCCAGGTGGTACGTGGTACGTGAGGGCCGTCCAGGTGGTACGTGAGGGCCGTCCAGGTGGTACGTGGGGGCCATTCACGTGGTGCGTGAGAGCCGTCCAGGTGGTACGTGGTACGTGAGGGCCGTCCAGGTGGTACGTGAGAGCCGTCCAGATGGCACGTGAGAGCCGTCCAGGTGGTACGTGAGGGCCGTCCAGGTGGTACATGGTACGAGTCTTACAAATACAAATCGTACGTAAAAAAGGAAGGAAAGTAGTACATGTTTACGTTAATTAATGTTGAACAATATGTTTTACACATATTACCATGTGCAAATTAATGCCATAAACACAAGATTCATTCAGTTTCAAGTTGGTTTTGCATTTACAACATTTTTCAGATGTAACAAAAAATATTATAATCAAACGCCACTCAAAAAGGCTTTAAACAACTGATTTAATAATATCGTACAAGAGAAAAGCCACACACACAATCACTTACATGTATACGTCCACACTGAACATTAATCCATTATGACCTTATGATAAGGTCACAGGTCATCACAAGGCCTTAAAACTTTACAGCTTAGTTCAGGCAGTGAAGTAATTCTGCAGTCATAAATGTAATGCCAGTTTCTAAGTACAAAAAACAACAATTGCTAAGGCACGAAACAAAATCTCAAACGCTGGTTATAATTACAGGAGTCTGGTACAGTAAACGACCAGTTATCCGACCAACAGATAACCGGTTAGTCCAGTTATACGACTTTGACAATATAAACATAAATCTGGTTTTGGCAATACGGCTTCTGTAGTTCATGGCTCGGTCACCAGGGAAGCTGCTTGCTTGCATCCGTTGCTTGTGGTTGACCAGTTGTAGTTTGCCTTCAAGGTTATTTCTAAATGACAATAATAACAACTGTATATTATTGGAACATGTCATCATAAAATGCAAATAACCGGTCTCATCCGGATATCCGACTTTTCCCGATATCCGACAATCTCCTGGCGCCATTAGGGTCGGATAAAAGGTTATTTACTGTACGAGGCAGATGAGTTCTAGTCTTCCATCAAGCCTAACGTGTAGATATTGACACTATTGACAGTAAAGTGCTTACTACTCCCACTTCCACTTTCCGTTTTCAAAACGACCAAATATTTTAGTTCGAATGTACACCGATATCCGTTTTCTTTCACAAATTTTCGAGTACTTACAATGGAAAGGCATAAATCAAGCAGATGTTTCTTACGATTCCTGGACCTTTCTTTAAATAGAGGAAAGTGTCCTCTCTCTCTCTCTCTCTCTCTCTCTCTCTCTCTCTCTCTATATATATATATATATATATATATATATATATATATATATATATATATAGATAGATAGATAGAGGATAGATAAATACCAAGTGCTTGCTAATGCAGAACCATTGGTGGATCACCACCGTCTGCCATCGTAATCAGGTTGTCAGTATCTTTCCGCACTACGTGACATAAGAAGCCCAACTTACCATTCTCCTGCACGCACTACAACCTCGTAGCTCCAGCAACCCCATAAAAGGGATCGTAAGGTTGTAAAGGTAACTATATTTACGTGCGATCGTTTGAACGTATAGGTGTTACCGGACTCCACCTACAAGAGGTCACAACGCGAGTGAAGTCAGAGTGAGGTCTTATCGCAGTGAATGGATGGATAAAAGTACAGTCTTGTCTAGAGGCGTCTCGCTAGGAAGGAATCCATCATTTCCCTGCTCCTGCTCAGAGCGCATTACTTTAAGAATAGTGTCCTGGGATTGTATAATCACAAACTAAATTCAGAAGCGTAAAACATGTACGGCGATCATCGTGGTGGTGAAAGACATACAATTAGCAGCAAAGCTTTAACCCACTTGTGTTGTAAGGTCCCAACGTTAGAAAACCTGCTGACCATAATTTGTCAATGTTTCAAATTACCAATCTGGCGTCCCGTGCTATGAAGTCACAACACACTGGAAAGACTGTCGGATAATGGTAGTTGCAGAAGACCTCTGACATGTTTTCCGTATCATCACTTGACGTCGCATAAGTATAAAGAAGTTTGGTATCAGTGTTTCAGTGAGAGAGGAACTGAATGCTATTCCCCTGGCCATTTAACCCCAAGCTCTTTGATGGATCTGTAGCAGACGATGCGTGTAAACATCGTTTAAACATATAGATATACAAAGGATATACACGGTTCACGGATCCTCGGCACGGTACTGCATCTCCCTCACGAATAATTGGTGACATTATCTCTCGTGTCTCACCTCCATGATTTATGGCTTTTTCTCTTTCTAGAAATCATTACGGCTTGTGGCGCTAAATTACTGCGGAGCTGAGTTTCTTGAAACTTTAACCCGAGTCTAAAACAGGAAGGTACGACCTGTGAGCACGACGGTACGGACTGTGAGCACGACGGTACGGCCTGTGAGCACGACGGTACGATCTGTGAGCACGACGGTACCTGTGAGCACGACGGTACGATCTGTGAGCACGACGGTACGACCTATGAGCACGACGGTACGATCTGTGAGCACGACGGTACGACCTGTGAGCACGACGGTACGATCTGTGAGCACGACGGTACGACCTGTGAGCACGACGGTACGACCTATGAGCACGACGGTACGATCTGTGAGCACGACGGTACGACCTGTGAGCACGACGGTACGATCTGTGAGCACGACGGTACGACCTATGAGCACGACGGTACGATCTGTGAGCACGACGGTACGACCTGTGAGCACGACGGCACGACCTGTGAGTACGTAGGCAGAACCTTGAACACGACGGTACAACTTTCGGTGATGACAGCATGACCTTCGACCTGACCGTTAAGCTTCGGTCAGGTCAAAAACCAGATGATCATACCCAGGAGCCGTACCGTCGTGCTCAAGGGTCGTCGTGCCTTCGTTCTTAACGGGTTAAGTTTTGGACCTTAGTCCACAGAGTGTCAAGACCCCCCCCTCCCGATACCATCCCTCATTGTGATTTAACAGTTTGAAAAGCCAACATTTCCTGTAATAAATCTTGCCGAGGATTTGCTTCAACTCGTGACTGTTCCAACGTCGAGTTAAGCAATTCCTTCCCCTAATGCAAGAATTACCATGTTTGCGTTCAATTTACTCGCCTGGTTAACTTTAATTTGCCCATTTTGTCTGTGGGTACACTTGGAAAACATTCTTTTCTTTAAGTTATATATCTTACAAGAGAAAGAAACACCTGCATGTCATCTTTCCCGGGTAAAAATTCATGATGAATGACAGGTGTACCTTACCAAAAAGCTCTGGACAGTGGACAGCAAAAGCAGCTATAATCAAAACATGATGATCGAGACAGTATCATATCTGGATACCTTTGTTACTTGTATCCTTATCAGTTAAGATTAAGGCACTGTACAAATCATATGTATTGGTTAGGTCTATTTTGGTAGTATCATGCACCCATGTCAGGTTTAGGAAGTAAAGTTTAGCAAAGTACAAGATAAATAAATTCGGTAGTGCACGTCATCCCACGTGTATCATAAAAGATATGTGTCGTCCAGATTGACATCTGTATGGTGAGGGATACTACTGTAAACACGATATGGTCTTCGATTCGTGAACTGTCGAGTACTTCCCAGGCTATGAACTCCCTTCATATCCTTACCTGAGAGCGAACATAACTTCCCTTTGATACATTCGCTTCTTCACTATGGATGTCTAGTTACTACAACTTACATTTGTACCGTATATCTGGCCTCGACCTTAACTCAGTACCTCAGCATACATTCCAAGCTGACTCCCATGCTTACTGCTGCCGAAGCTCATATAAACTACCTCCCCGCTAACTTTGCGGTTCAAGGCAAATTTTGTAGTCAAGCGAAGCGTCGCGTTCAGTACCCATCACATCTCCCATGAACCCCAGCATCATGGGACGTCTCGCGTACTCAACGGCCATTCCCAGTTCACCAGATCCACTCCGTTAGCATAGTGTGGGTGGTAACGGCCTTCACGAGGTCAACAAAGGACGTTGTTGTGTTTCCTGCATCATACAACACAGCAGATGGCTCGGGTATTAGCCACAAGGATGTGGTACTGAAGCATACAGTACCACGACGGTGATGGCTCGGGTATCAGCCACAAGGATGTGGTACTGAGGCATACAGTACCACGACGGTGATGGCTCTTGATGATGGTCTGGTCTTTGACCTGACCTGCTCAACGGGTCGTCCCGCCGCTCTCAAGGGTCGTCCCACCGTGCTCGAGGATCGTGCCTTCGTGAACAAGGGTCGTACCAACATGCTCAAGAGTCCAAACTTTACGCTCAAGTGTCCCATGAAGAGAACACAAGGAAGTCAGCAACACTTATCCTCCATTGCATATATATATATATATATATATATATATATATATATATATATATATATATATATATATATATATATATATATATATATATATTCAAATTGTAAAGAAGAAAATATGAGACAAAGTTCTAAAACTGAATTAATGGGGAACGATATTAGGCTAACTGGACTGATAGCATAACCTTACACACATGACTGTCATCAAACTGGTATCATTTCTCGTCGTTATCGATACAATTACGTCATAAGATTTGTGCATGAAACATCTGAGTAAAACATGGCATTTACACAGTGTATGCAAGTATCATTCCCTTCCACCATGCGTCGAAGTGGTCTTGTCATATCCCTTAGAGTTTCATTGTAGAAATGATCATACACAGAGATTTAAATAATCTTAATAAAAAGTAAAAGACAAATAATCTGGTGGTATTGGAATAAAGGAATATGTAAGTGACATGTCATCGTAATCGATGGAAATGAAATATAATAAACGATGAAGTAAGACTAAACATGAAGTATACACATGCCTTCACGAGGGAGGATAGATTGAACATGCCATCGACGGTGATGGCTCTCTCAACTCCGCCACTGGAAGGGCTGGAAGTGCTGCTGGCATTGTAACTCAACACAGGAGACAGGAATGATAAGAGTCAACATATTCAGTATCTACTTTACACATTGAATTGATCGCCAGATTCCTCTCTGAAACTTGCATTAATCACAGACAATTATATCTGACTTTCTATTCTCAATACTTGTTCTAAATATTCTGAGACCAGAGTGTAATATACTTGTCTCTGCAGCCAAACTTGCACTTCTAAAAAAGCTGTTGGAGACAATACTAAGTTATCCAAGTGCTTACAAATTTTATGTAAGGAAAAAGTAGAAGATATATTTGGAGCAAATAGAAAAGTGCAAGTAGGCCCTAACAGATCCTTTTTGCATAACAATGATGTGCATGAAGTTAAAAATGTGCAAAGGAGAATATAACAAGATCATTAGGCTACAGTATGTTGTCCCTCCTCGACTTATTCTGAGCTATATCTATTACTGTCTTTTAAACTGGAAAGAAAATGTTGATCAAATGCAATGTAAAGTATGTAGGTAGGTATACAGATAAACACTGTATCACTGTATCTTCAACAGAGAAAAATCACACATTTGAAAATAGGTGTGAATATACCCTACATCAAATGGCTCAGCATTTCATATAAATGGTAAGATATCTGATATTTTGAGATCATATCCACTCTTTGCATCAAGCAAATGAAGCAGCTGCCCTAAGAAAAGACTATAAGACAATATCCTGAATCAAGTGGGTAACATTTGATGCTATAACTGTTCATCTACCGGGGGTCAGACCTCTTTTAATCCTTTTGCACTACCGCTTGGGGTGCAGATAAACTAGCTGCTGAGAGCGGCTAGGGGTGAAGTGAATCAAAAGAAATAATGAAGCTGAAATAAAAACCGTGTTACTTTCGATCTATGTTCCTACCAAAATGCTTCGAATTCGCCATACAACACCTACACACAGACACAGTCCTCCTTTGACTCTCTGGTAGGAGGGTTGGGCTACCTCTCTTTATGACATTCCAGAGATTCCATTCTCTGATGTGAGGGGTACGAGTCTACCTCCTAAAAGTCATTTTTCTTCTCGTGAGGCACAGATCTTAAGTCCTCCACATACTCTTAGTTCAGCTCCGGCTCAAGTCCTACGTAGGACTCCAGAAGTTAGGGAAAGAATCCACCGTCCGACTCAGAATAAAAAAGGATTCTAGATTCCTACAGCGAAGACCAAGCTAATTCAAAGCTCATATCCTAATTGGTATCCTGTGGGAGGGAAGGAATCTGTCAAAGGAAGGCAAGCGATGGGCGTCAGAGTGAACACTCCGAGTGTAAGATGTGGAGGTCATCGCTTTGAGGACCTGATAAGGATGGAGTCTGTATTGTTCATTTAAGGAATTCCAGAACTGTTCACATGGGAAACGTATTTGTAATAATGATGGTAATAATAATAATAATAATAATAATAATAATAATAATAAGAAGAAGAAGAAGAAGAAGAAAAAAAAAAGAAGAATACTGTTAATGGTGGAGAACACTCTAGGAAAATGACCTTGGGTGCCAATTAATGTCACTTCTTTCGCATAATAATTCATTTAAAGTCCTCAAATGTCTTATTAATTTCATCTGCACTTAGCAAAATGAACACATAAATAGAAAAAAAATACATTCCACAACACACACACACACACACAAACTATTTAAAATCAAACACATTTGCCTGGACGCCTGGCCCCTCCTCCCAGCGTCCTACTTGTTGTCTTTAGAGTTCGACACCCGGACAGAAGATCGTCCATATATAGATGGCGTTGACGACCCACGAAGTCGAGTGCTGTCAAAACAGTAGAGGTGATCTGTCCCTCAGCTGGCGAACTGGTTCCATCTAACATGACATCGAGGCTGCAGCCAGGACGACAGTATTAATTTGTGGTGTGTGTGTGTGTGTGTGTGTGTGTGTGTGTGTGCGTGTGTGTGTGTATGTAGGTCGGTCTCCTGATGTTGTCATAAATGCTGTTCCTTCGTCAGGTGGTGCGTCAGCGTGGTCGCCCCGCCGATGTGCGAATGGAAGACGATTGTTCCAACTTGTTGGATACTATATTCACTGTTGTCTAAGTCCTTGTGAACGGTTCACTTGATGTATAACTTGGGATGTCATTCGATAATTGAAGGCCCAGACCATGGGAAGTCCAGTGTATTTTGTATCATCTGCGTCGTCGCCTACAGTATGAAACTGGCAGGATTGCACAATGCACTCGACTTCAAAAGATGTCTGCTGCGTCAGGAAGAAGTCATCGAAGAGTTACGGGCATAGACTTAGCACAAGCTACACTGAGGATCAAGTTCTCTACAGCTGAAAGGCAGAGGCGACTTAGGATCAAGTTACATTATGCTCAAAGAGCACAGTCTGACTTGGGATCAAATTATCTACGGTTGAAGGGGACACAGAGCCGTAGGATCACATCGTCTATGGTTGGAAGTACACGAGAGGTTTGACATTGAGTTCCGCCACGTCTGAAGAGCACAGAGAGGAACTTAGCATCAAGACGTCAACTGCGGAGAGGACAAAGGGAATGCATTAAGCTTATCGGAGCGCAAGAGTTAACATGTACTGGACTAAGACAAGGACTTGGAGCCCTATAATCCAGCCTCGATGATTTTAGACCAGACGTGTGTGTGTGTGTGTGTGTGTGTGTGTGTGTGTGTGTGTGTGTGTGTGTGTGTGTGTGTGTGTGCGCGTGTGTGTGTGTGTGTGTGTTTTGGTCGATCATATCCACAACAAAAGTCTGAAGCCGTTGTCAGGTTACTGATCATATCTTATATCAAATCATTCGTAGGGCGCACTGACTCTCACGACGGAGATCTGAGTAGATGATAAAGAACCAAAAATTAGGAGTTTTGATAATGATAATAGAGAAATTATCAAATGTTTTCATGATGATGATAAACCAATTATCTTGTGAGTTTCACAGGTTAAGGTGTAGGTTAGAGAGATTACATCCGGTTATTCTAGATACTAATATGTTAGGGAAGGTAATTACTTGCCTACACACACACACACACACACATATAGTCTTTCAGTGACAGACATGGCCGAGACAAGGTCCAAATCTAAGTCACATCGGCTAACAAGAAAAAAAGAGAGTAAGATTGCAGACGTGATTCTTAAAGGTGGAAAGATTATAAGAGGGAAAGACAATAAACGGATACACTTCTGCCCATTTTCTTCCCATCATAATAACTTAGGAGCAACAGTGAACGTTGAACATATATTGTATAAATAGAAAAGTACATTAAATAAATTTTCTCAGTATCATTTTACTTGTGGGGGCCCTTAAAAGAAGATAAATATCAGCGCTTGGCCTCACCACATCCCATCTTCACTAACGTTGTGAAACATGATACCCTATGGCTACCTCCCGTACATCCTCCTAGCCATCCTCACCACAACAAACAAAATGGAAAAAAAAAAATGGGGAGCGGGGGGGAGAGAGAGAGAGAGAGAGAGAGAGAGAGAGAGAGAGAGAGAGAGAGAGAGAGATTCTAATCTACCGGAGATACGCATTTGAATTTTTTCTTCGTCTATACTTCAATGCAATGGATATAAATATTCAAAGCCGCTTTACATATAATTATTAGATGATAAACGCAAATACTAATCCACTTTGGTGCTAGCAAACCAGAGAAAAAAAAAAAAGACTGTATATTGCCAATACGTGTGTTCTCAATCAAGATACATTCAGACATTAACACGACCAGTTCCATGATTCTTACTGTTCAACAAACTGGAAAGAAAATGTATACAAAAAAGGTGTTTTCTTTGAGAAGCTTTTGGATAATATAGTATGAAGCCCAAGCGATATAATATGCCATGATTTAAAGGAAACATCCATTTAGAGATTCATCATAGATAATTACCAGTAAATAATAAAATGCTACATTAATAAAGAGGGAGGTGTGGTGGCAAGAGAGTGTGTATGAGTGACTTGAAGAGGGTGTCCTGAAATGGTCTGGACATATGGAGAGGATGAGTGAGGAGAAGACTAAGAGGATATACATGTCGGAAGTGGAAGGAAGAAGGGAAAGAGGGAAAACAAGAATCAAGGTGAAATGGTGGAGTGAAAGATGTTTTGAATGTTCAGGGTCTGCACGTGTAGGAAGGAAAGTGTGAGGCGTGCAAGGAATAGAGCACATTGGAGCGACTTACTGTCAATAAGCTGAACCAAGGCATGTGAAGCGGTCGAAGGAAACCACAGGAACGTCTGTGAGACCTGACTGGACATGGGGCTGTGGTTTCGGTACATTATATATGATAGCAAGGAAACAGACGACAGAATGGCCCAACCCACCCACATACGCATGTATATACATACCTATACATTTCAACGTATACATATATACACATGTACATAGGAAAAGACAACAAAGGCCACATTTGTTCACACTCAGTTTCTAGCTGTCATGTATAATGCACCGAAACCACAGCTCCCTTTCCACATCCAGGCCCCACAAAACTTTCCATAGTTTACCCCAGACGCTTCACATGCCCTGGTTCAGTCCACTGATAACAACGTCGACCCCGGTATACCAAATCGTTCCAATTCACTCTATTCCTTGCACGCCTTTCACCCTCCTACACGTTCAGGCCCCGATCACTCAAAATCTTTTTCACTACAACCTTCCAATTTGGTATATATATATATATATATATATATATATATATATATATATATATATATATATATATATAGCGCTCTGTTAATCCTGGAGGCCACGGTTGATTTCTCTACAAATATTTTTAATCAGTAACTGGATATTCAGCTCAAATGCCGTGGGGATATGGTAACCCGATCTCTCTCTCTCTTCTTACCCTTCCTCTTTTTTTCTTTTTTCTTTCTCTTTCAAGTTATGTCTGTTTCTTTCATTCTCTTTGTTTTGTTAAATTTGTCTTGCATCTTTGTCTATGACAGCTATACTCTCTCTCTCTCTCTCTCTCTATATATATATATATATATATATATATATATATATATATATATACACACACATATATTTATATATACTATCTTCTCTGCTAATATATGCATCTTTTATACCCTGACCTACAGTATCTTCTCCAAAAATTTCCTTTACTATGATAATCTAAACACACGCCTTGATCTCCCCTCTTGTTTATACCTGCTTGTGTTAAGTAATTTGTAAGGTAAGTACCAAGCCTGGGGCCCATCACGCTAAGATAAACCAAACAGGGGAAGCCTTAAGCACAGGGTGTTGCCTGCTTATCCTCTGACGAGATGCAAGATACGCCTTCTCTCACAAGCCAAATGAATTTTAGGACCAGCTGATCTTGTTTCTGGAGTCCCACGGTGCATGCGCAGGCCAAACAACAGAGGACCTGATGGTCTATGACGAGATTATCTGCTAGAGGACAGTACATGGGAAGATCAGATGACAGAAGACCCCGTGGTCTGTGGCCATATTATCTGTTGCAGGACAGTACATGGAAAGGACAGACATCAGACTTGATGGTCTATTGCCAGGTTATCTCCAGGAGGCCATTACATAGAGGAGATGGATAACAGATCATATGGTTGATGAGCAAATTATACACTAGCAACCTACATAGACGGAGACAAGATGGTATAGTAAGAGGTACTTCTCATTTCATGAACTGCAGCCTACCTGAAGTTGTTTCTAGGTTTCTTCAAGTCATGTAATGATGATCTGGTTAGTTTTCTTATTGTCTTTATTCTGAGGCTATGAGCAGAATACACTATACAGAAACTTCTTAATTTGTCAGCTGTGATGTATATCTATAGCTACAGTTTACACACATGATGCTTCAAACTACCAGTAATTTATGAGTATCTAATTAGAGGAATAGATTTATTCATTTTTTCTTTTTTTTTTGCAATTTGGCAGAAGTGTGTGTGTAATAAAGCGACATGTGACAGTAATCAATCACATTCCTTATGGTTCATTTTTCATATTAACCGCAGTAATATCAAACATAGAGACGAGAAAGATTTCTAGCTTCGGAACTGCTTGGTTATAGCGACATATACAGTAACTATATATGAAGAACTCGGTTCAAATTGGAAAGTCCATGATCATATGCAGGAGAGAGAGAGAGAGAGAGAGAGAGAGAGAGAGAGAGAGAGAGAGAGAGAGAGAGAGAGAGAGAGAGAGAGAGAGAGAGAGAGAGAGAGAGAATATTACTTGTAGTGGAGAGTGTTATTGATGATCAGGACATCAATGTAAGAATGTGTAATGCAATAAATCGTTCTAGTATGCATTTTCTAGTATCATTTCATCTATCAAATTTCCAGTTCTAATTTTAATTAGTTTCATGTTTAGCTTCAAGTTTTGTTGTCATCAAAAATATAAAGATTAACAGGAATTCTGTACGGTAATTCGATATGTATAGTTAGACAAACGTGTCAGCATTTCACATATAGATAATTTTTAACAAAGTACTGACACACTGGGCAAATGTTTGCGAGTCAATTTAGCATAACCAGCTCACTGTTGTGCAAAACTTAATTTCCTATTCTTTTACGCTGGCGAAAATCAACACTTTGTAAAGCAACAACAACAGTGAAAAATTCCTAAGTTTTCATTATGACTCCTTAACAAGAAGAAAAAAAGGTTTATTCAAGCCGAGGAGGAGAGATGCACAATAGAGAACTTCAGATTAATCTCTGATAAAGACGCACATCTCCACTATCTCAGTCACATATGTGACATCCCAAGGTACATATAAGCTGTTTTATAACTTCAGATCCTCAGATGAACATGTTAAATGCGGGTACACAACAATGTTAAGACTACAGTTGTCCAGACACATCTGACGTCTCTGGTAAGTGCTCAAGGAGCAGTGTCCTTCTGCTGGGGAGATCGAAGGCAGAAAACAAACAACACTGGTGATATGACAATATGAAAGACTTGGGAGGATTATGAGCGAGATTTCCCTCATTTCATTACAATATGACAAACATGATACTTGGGGAGATGTCTCTGTGGTGCCGACACTAAAAAACGAAAGATGTTTGTGCGAGGACACTAACATTGATCATCTTTATATACGTACTCTTCATCATCATCATCATCATCTATGTATAACTCATCAATGTTCTTCATCCAGTATAATAATGGTCAGACATACGTACGTGCAAGCATAAACATCCATGTATGACTTCATGTACTCCAGGGCAAACATAAAATCTGGTACATACATGAACATAAACACAAATACACATATATGCAAAGGCACAACATGCTCCTAGACAAACACACACACACACACACACACACACACACACATACACCACCCACATATGTATAAACACAAAACAAACATTAGTACATATGAATACCTATGTACACATCGAAGTATATAACTAAACTAGCGACTACTTCCAGTCAGCATATCCAGATCCCGAACTTCTGGAACACAGTAACTAAAGACAAGAATGCAAGAGCAATCTCAGGACTACAACAAAGACAGCAAAGTAAGGCAATCTCGGGCATACAGCAGAGGGAGCAAAATAAAAGCGACCTCAGGGCTACAATAAAGGAAGGGCGAGGAAGACAGGGATAAGGCCAAAGGGGAAGAGAAAGAGAGCGAGCCTGGACGACATTCAACACCACTCCGCGGTCTTGCTGGTACCCAGGTCCAGGGCTTCGGTTCAGACCACACCACAAGTACACCTCCCAACCCCAGGATAACTTAACACCCCTCTGGCAAGGCAGGAGAATTGAATTTCTTTTCCTTTCTCGTTCAGAAAAATAGAATTCTATCCACCATGTCTGTATATACAACTGACAAATGAATATGTTGAATTTAATCTAAATCTATCCACATGAACTCTTGTGTTTTATAATGAAGATATAATGTCCTCAAAATGTGAAAAATATTTCTTTTATACCAACAGAAAGAAATTATAACTCGAAAAGAACTCATATTTCTACTGGAGTGGATCATAACTTTATATTTCAACGATACATTAACATCCAGTCCTCTCAAATGTTTACATAAACTTGTAGAAATATTCCTTAACTATTGCCAGATGTAATTCTTATTCCCTCTCTTCCAGAGACGAACGATCACCTGCGAAAAGATATAATTTTTCTGGTGTCTTAACACGAGAATAAAAATGGTACAAAAATCTGCAGGCACCATGTCTTGAATTACTCGGGCTGCTGCAGGTGGAGAGAGAGAGAGATCTGTAGGTATTTCCACACCAGCAGGTCGACGATATTAGGATATGCACACGAGAAAAAAAAAGCAATAAACTTCAAAACATTGTAGTAGCTGGGTTTAAGCTCGAGGATCTGATCACCTATTTCCTTACCGTCTCTTGATTACTGGACTCCAAAGAAGCCGTCAATAAACCCCTCTCAAATTCTTCAGTTCTTAAAACCCGTCCTTTCAGTCAACACTACCAGGAAGAGCCTCCAACAAACTCTTCCAGAATTCTTCTCTTCTTGTGACCTCTCGATCCAGTTATATATCAAGAACCTACCTTTACACCCAGAGACCCTGGACCTGGATGTATAAAGATGTCAGCAGGATACGGACGGGAATGTCGAAGTAATTAATTAATCATATCTGAAAACTAAAGAAAACTCACACAAACCCATCTGCCATGTTAATCATTTGCCTCAGAGAAAAGCTGTAAAACAGGAAACATTTGTCTGTTATGCCTGTCTCCATAATGAGTAGTTATGTTACACACTTTTGTTTACTTTTACAAATTACAAGAAAGTATATATTTTTCAAAATAATCACTGTATTAATTCACTGTGACCTCTATTTAGAGGTTCTGTATCTGCTACTTGTAGCCCCAGTTACAGTGGTCTTTCCGGTTACAAAAAGATGTGAGAATATTTATCCACCTCCTACTTTCTCTTGCTTTGTGACAACTCTCTCCTCACAGCTTCCAGCTTTCCCAGCACTTCCTCCTCATTTTCCACTTCAATTCGCCTCTTCCTGACCCCTTCCTCTCGTCCCAGTAAATAGAGAGAACGAACAATTAGTCTCATATTACTAGAAGGAGGAGGGGAAATTAAACGCACTTTTTTTTTCCTCTCTCTCTCGCTCTCGTTTGCTCCATGATTTTTCCGCTACATTACCTCCTTTCCGGGTCGAAGGTCACAGAAAAATGTACCTACAGGAGTTATGATTCCTGGGTAACATTGCAGCTTCTTCTTACGAAGTGCAGAGCTACATAGCAGTGTAAAGAATGTTATCTTCATGAATGATTATGAAGCATATGCTTGAAAAAATCTGTGTAAAGAACTTTGTTTTTATGTGCAGAAAATACCTCAAATAACCAGTCAACTCATGAGATACATCATGACTTTGCATCGGCCTTATATATATATATATATATATATATATATATATATATATATATATATATATATATATATATATATATATATATATATATATATATATATATATATGTATATATATATATATATTGTATTATATTTTGTCGCTGTCTCCCGCGTTAGCGCAAGGTAGCGCAAGGAAACAGACGAAAGAATGGCCCAACCCACCCACATACACAAGTATATACACACCTGTACATTTCAACGTATACATACATACCCAGACATATACATATATACACCTTGGCCTGTCATAAAGTTAGAGAGAGAGAGAGAGAGAGAGAGAGAGAGAGAGAGAGAGAGAGAGAGAGAGAGAGAGAGAGAGAGAGAGAGAGAGAGAGAGAGAGAAATGCAACTATACAGTGGCGTCAGAGACTACTATACAAGCAAAGCAAAGTAGAAAAGAAAAAAGATGTATAGGAAGGCGAGAGGAAATGGTAGAAGTAATCGAAAAGGGAAAGGGGCAGTTATGGGAATGGATGGGGCCCATGATCATTTGTCTTCTAAATGACCTTATCTGGGATATGAATGTCAATAAGCAGGCCTGGCAGTTCGTAGATGAGGTGAACCGGTCGATCGAGTGGAACACCGGTCGATCAAGGCTCGAAACTGGATGAAACTCGTATGAAATGGGCAGACTTGCTGGCGCTTAAGCAGACCAGTTGTAATCACATCGACTCAGGCTAAACTAGTAAGCAATGATCACGATGGAATTCAGTCGACATGGCTGGAAAAAAAAAAAAGAAGGTTTGAACTGGTAGAGATGGAATGAACCTGGTCAAATGAGATCGAGTTGAGGACCCAGGTCGAACCAAAATGAACCGGGTCCAAATGGACAGCCATGCCAGCTGCTTCCAGAATGTTACAGCGAGGGACAAGGCTGTTCCGATGGGTAATTATCAATAAACAGTGTCTTTGCTTGACGTCAGACCATCTGGGGCCTTGTAGGATGCGGGTGAATATAACCTTTACAGTTAAGGAGTGAAAGAAAGAAGACAGAAGGAAAGACAAAAATGAGAATGGTATATAAAGGAAGAGAGAATGTGGAGTAAAGAAGGATAGCAAAGATAGGGGTAAAGTAAAAATGTAAGGAAGGATGTGAAGAATAATCAGAAATCAGGGAAGAAAAAATATGTCAGAAGGAAGAGGAGGGAGCTGAGTTAGTAACGATGAATGAAGGAAGAAAGAATGAGAATGAGAACGATGCACAGTGATACTGAATAAAAATATGGAGTAAGAAACTGGAATAAATGTAGGTCATGGGAGAACATGGGAAAACCAGATAACAGACTTGATGGACTACGACGAAGTAATTTGCTGGATAGATTTAACAGTAACCAAGTTTCTAACCTAACCTAACCTAACCTAAGTTCCAAATCGATATGGATTAAGACAAGACAATACAGAGGAAGATGAAGTGTAATGTGTATGTGGATGTAATAAAAAGGAAGAAGTCTAGAGATACGTGGACGTAAAAGCGAAAGTTGATTAAGGATCACAGAGGAGAAACTGAACCCATAAAAGTGGTTTGGTCATATGGGAGTGACTCGGGGTAAAAACCTCTCGAATTTGGTTTCTGATGACTTCATCCTTGTTGTCAGAATATCCAGTTAGTAGCAATGTGGCTCCCGGCAATAATTATTCTTAATACAGTTTTTATGATATCCATTCACACTCTTCGGAACATATCCAAAAAAACATTTTTATATAACGACTGTAAAAAATAAACTACGAAATGACTAGCGAACTATTGACATTATTCCATATGAGGAAGATTGGTAATCCTTCAATTTTTTTTCGATACATGTATCAGCGAAAATGGGATGACGGGGGAAAATGGGCTACTGACATACGTTGATCCCTTTGAACTCGGCTAACGACAAGGTGATTCAATAATGAACACTGCCACAGGTCGGAGAGGCCCCAGTCAGTCAACGTGGACAAAGCAGTGGCCAATGATGGCCAGCAGATGAGTGGCTTTTGAAGCCACATGGCGAGAATGCTTTCATGATATCCTGTCAAAGCAGACGGAGACAATGGCTTCCAAAAAGAAGTATATCCAATTGTGAATAATTACTGTATAACACTAGCTTGCCTCCTATATTTCCAAGTAGTTAGCGTTCTCGATCGTAGAGCTTATATTGTTAAAGACGACCTTCAACGTGAACTGGCTATGTGAGAACATCAGTGTTCCCAGGCAAAGGAACAAAGGAGTCAAGGACACTGAAGTCTGAACCAGTGAAGGACTTATATCCTGCCTCACTGACTGTCCCACCAATCCATGGGAGACTCACTGGCTATCCTGTGG
This sequence comes from Panulirus ornatus, assembly GCF_036320965.1. NCBI lineage: Eukaryota > Metazoa > Arthropoda > Malacostraca > Decapoda > Palinuridae > Panulirus > Panulirus ornatus. The sequence continues at coordinate 4,559,388 of NC_092276.1, forward strand.
AGCTCTGCAGGATTACTAGAAACACGTTACAAAATACAGGAACAACCGATGACGTCAAGCTGAAAGATATCTAATCAGTAAGAAATGATACTAGGTAAATGTGACTCAATAACATTTAATACATTTGATAACCATGTACTGATTTCTTCTGTATATTATACACTATATAGTTTCTGCTCCTTAGTATATCCTCGTAACCTGGATTCCCCAAGATGATGCACGTAATCCTTCCTTCTTCCCCCGGACACGTCTGAAGTTGGATGCATCGCGCGTGACGATGTAAACGCAGAACTCGCAAAATCTTGCTTCAGAAAATAGATTTATAACATGTGTCGAAAGTTTAAGAAGAGGGAGTTAAAAGTTGGCAACATGAGTTCCCCAAGTGGAAATGTTTTTTGTAAAGAATATGTGGGACGAAAGGAATACAAGACCAGCCTGCAAAACACAACGATGACATACAAACGGTATGAAAACTTGTATCCACTTATGGCTTTGCTTCTGGAAGGGGTATTTCATTTGTCTCTTGGGTATGCAGATTTCATTGTCATAATATATTGCATGAGAATACAAAGGAATATAAAGGACAACAAACACACAACTGGGCTCCTTCGAGGTTGTTTGTGATAGTGCAGATCAGAAACAGAGCGAGACGATCAGTACTCCAAGAAAATAAAACGTTTTTGAACAAAGTTTATATCTTTGACGCGCAGCGAAACATTTCCTCGTATGAAAGGAGAGAAGAGAGAGAGAGAGACAAGCGATTAGTATGTGTTGGCTGAATAATCCAAACCATTAACAGTTAATGACCCATACAATACCGGAAGTAATGAACCCTGAATTACTTGATATCCGCCTTAGTCTCGCTTCATCCAAGCATTATATATCACAAGTATTTGCCTGACCAGGAGGAAAAATCTTCCCTTCGCCTCTTTTATTTCTACTTTTAGAAGGTGATGATACAGAAAGGGGAGGATTTCTTGTCACCCTTTCTCTCTCCTCTTGGTCGCCTTTTACGAAGCGTACGACATACGTGGGCAATATTATTTCTCCCTTATCCACAGGGATAACGTGCCCAATCACAATGCATTTCATTCTCTCTCTATCCATATTTAGCTAATCATGTGTATCCTCGTCGCATCATTCTATTGTTCTCTTCTTCCTCTTTTCCATTCTAGTATCTCCCTCTCTCCTCATCTATCGTTCATGTCTCTGGTTCCTTTCATAATTCCTCTGTACTCCCTGCCTGTGACTAAAAGTTTTTCTGTTCAATTTCATGCCCTCCCGCACCCCATTGCTCTTATTGTACTTTCATTCCGCCTCGCCTTTCATCTCGTTTTCTTTTTTACCCTTCTCTTCATTTCTTTATCCTCAATTCCTTTCATTTTTTGTCTCTTCCTCATCCTCTCATCTCCATTAACTTATGATCTCCTTCTCCATCCATACCCACGTCTAGTATTCGTTTACACTTTCATGAGACTTTTTCCCACTCATTTTATTCATCTCTCTCTCTCTCTCTCTCTCTCTCTCTCTCTCTCTCTCTCTCTCTCTCTCTCTCTCTCTCTCTCCTCTCTCTCTCTCTTTTCAAAAAATTTCTGTCTCCCTTCTTATTCTGTCCCGTTTTCTATTCCTCCTCTCCCATCTCACGCACTACAGGTCACTATACACCACCAGTAAACAGCTTGACGCACATGGCGTGGATTTCCTTCATGGATCGAGAGTTCTTATATCTTCCTCCCGACGCGGTTGTAAGACAGTGTTGTCACGCGTTGTAACCCTGGCAAGCTTCCATTAAGCTTGCTGTAACATGATCATCGTGACAGAAGCTTACTTGGGTTGACAAAATAAAAATGTTAAATGAAATACCATCTGGCAGATCGAGATAAAATGGTGAGGCAGAGTGATTATATTAGCATTATGTAAGTCTAGAATTATCACACCACAGCGGTGCAAAAATATATATTCCATCTGAAATATGACTGGTAGTGAAAATACTATAATTTCCTGATATCATATGCAAAACTAAGACACTTTGTACAGTTCTGATTGGGAGAGAATGAGGGATCTTTTTTTTTTTTTTTATCATGCTGAAGGTTTGAGTCACAGGAAAAAGTCGACATCGAGGCCGGGTCTTACTGAAACGTGAAGAAGGTTAATGAGAGAGAAAACACGAAAGAAGAAAAATCATTCTAAGAATTTTGGAGAGAAATGGAAAAACCTGCCTTAAAAAAAGTAATTTTCTCATGTCTCTATCTTTGTTTACGTCTCCTTCAGCAGATTAACTCTTAAAAAAAAATGTTCTCAAGCAGAAACGTCTTGCCAGATAGCATATTTCTTCTGCTCCATTTGCCCCTGGCAGCCGTAGCTATGGCAACACCAGCTCACACCCTGGCTGATCCTGCACTAAAAATATCCCTGAGTTTCATGGGTTAAAACCCTTGTTACGCGGCTCAGACTAACGAATTAAACCGTGGAACAGCAGGCACCCCTGACCTGCTCCGGGGGTGCCGAGCCGTGCCACTAGTGGGGGAGGGGCAGGCAGAGGGGCTAGTTCGTGAGGGGATAACAAACAGATGGAAGAAAATAAGGAGAAAAGAAAGAAAATAGTCTAGAAAACAAAGTCATACAAGAGGGTGAAAATAAGACTGAGGAGAGAGATATCATTGATGAAAGATAAACATCTAAGATTAAAGAATTATTGATAATTGAGAACAATATCTTTAGAGAGAAAAGAAGGATCCTGTAGAGGGAATAGGAACAGGGTATAATATAAACGTTCAGTCTAGAATCAATGTTATGAAGAAATATGATTATAATGAATGCCTAGGATTGTTCATTTGAAATGGAGATGCTAGGATGCAGTACTGCAAGAAATGCCTAGCAGAAACACAGGCTCAATATATGAAGATAAAAGTGTGTATGAAGCAAGTCATACATTTTTATATGTGTGTGTGTATGTGTGTGTGTGTGTGTAAACCGCACATAATATCTGATAATAGGACATATGCTTCTAACTGTTAATACTTACTGCATACTTTTTGACAATCCTGTCAAATGGTCTAATCTATTCCTCCCAAAATGTTGCAAAAAAGGTATTTTCTTCTCTTTAATATTTGCTGATTATTGTATTGCACAGTTCTGAAGATTTACCTCTCATATATTAGTCACGGTTACCCAACATATATTTCTCAGAACACAAAAGACTGTTTTTTTAAGCTCAGGTCAAGGGTAGGGCGCCCTAGGCAGTACAGCTCAGGTTTCGGTCAAGGGGGTCGTTTCAATTGACCTCCTGACTCACCTGTTCTTATCCCATTGGGTTACTTTCCCTCAGGGATGCTTGAGGAGTTAAGTCATTCCTGGACGCCCCAGAGAACGCACTGTACCAGTGAATACAGTTCTCAATCGTATGATGAACGAAAGACGGTATGGCGCACATTCTTCTCCGACCATCACAATGCTGGAATGCTTGGGCTCTGTTGTTGGTGTTCGAGTATGTAAACAGCGAAAGACTGGAAGAAAGACGAAACACGGATCTAGTGTGTAGTTTAATCTTCAAGAAATATTCACCATGTATTGCTGTGAGTTCCACAGATATTCTGTTCGTGTGCATATAGTTTGTTATGATTGGGATGAACACTACAACAGATAGGCAAGGCTATAAACTGTAATGCTGTATAGTTTGTGATGTTTATGTACCCAAAGTATGCTATGTCCTGAGCTATCCTGTCCTGTAATCTGCGAGTTTCTGGCATCTTTCCACTATTACAAACAACATCGAAGGGATCCAGTGATCTGTTGCTGTTTGTATTACTTTGTATCATTCATCTTGTCTCGGGTAACCGCCATTACCAATCTATCGTGTTTATCACATATTCTGCATTTACTGTACCATAACCCTCCTCTGTATCACTGTTCAATCATCTTTATCCTACAGACTGCATACCTTAAGAAATCATCTGTTTCCACTCTTCATTGTAATGGTTGTAGCGTTACCAAGGTTGTCTTGTTCTCAAAGAACTTTGTATGGGCACATCCGACGTTACTTTGCTTTGTATTACGCCAATGACGTCGATGTTCTTCCTCTCTTTGTGACGAGACGATGGTTCTCTTTGGTCCTTGGGCTCACTTGGGCCCATCTCACTGTGCACTGTACCGTCTACATACCCAGAGCCATGTTACTTTCACCCGTGCGTTCACAGAGGCGCTTTGTCTGTGTATAGTCAGACAAATAAAGGTTTTATGACTAAAACTATATCGACTAAAACTATATCATTATATATCTCCAGAGGCAAGCTGTGCTATCTGCAGTCATTATGCATATTTCGGTTCAGGGAGGACAAAAGTTATTTGACAACTTTTCTGCCCCAGGAGCCCCATAGAAGGGGCTCCTGGGGCAGAGAGGAAGTCGCCCACGTCATTTTTCTACAGCGCATATTGAGCGATATATCCAACAGGTTCAGTGTTTCACTACAACCACTACAGTCTAAGTAGTAGAGTTCTATACTAAGTATACACAGACACTGCATCACAAAACACATCCATCAGGAGTTTAACGTTACACCATACATCACCAAACTCTTGTGTTCTGTAATATGTCCACATCTTCACAGGTAACAGTTCAAAAGTTTAATTTCTTTCCGGAACAGCTCAACAGCCTGATCCAGCCAGCCATGTCCCAAGCCCCTGGGGAAACCTCACTTCGGAAAGAAAAGAAACGCATGTTTTCCAGTGGCGCTAAACACTGTTTAATTTTCTTCCTAACTGTAATGGTTAACCGTGTGTGCTGGGGGAACTCTCAAGTACCCTGTTATCAACACTTCCTGTAATTGTTATGGTAGAGGAAGTAACACAGTGTAATTGTAACTGTTATTTTATTTTCTTACAAGGATGGCGGTCGGCGGAATACAACTCTTTAACATTTTCCATGGATCAGACACACAGGAATGTGACCTGAAGTTTTTCACAGCGATCTGGTAAATGGATACAGCCGGGTGTTGATATTCTGTCTCTTATTTCCTCTGAAAGTTAATATTCCATCTGTATTCTCTTTCTAAACATGATACTGTCTAACATCTTTTTTTTATATGAAGTTGATATTCTACTCTTCGTGTCCTTGTGAAATTAATACTTTCTCTTACTCCCTTGTAGAGTAAATATCTTAACTCTCTTTTCCTGTGAAATAAATATTCTAATATGTTCTCGGTTTCATATTACATCACTAATTTCTCTCCGATATTCATATAATATCTCTAATTTCTTAGTCAAAGAGGCAATTTCTGATTTCCATGTGATCGTTAGCTATCGCTGGTAAAACAGCTGGGAGTGATCTGAGTCCTGAAGCAGTGGAGGGCACTCAGTCTACCAGAAGCTGAGAGATCTACTTTATAAGGCAACCGGTCCAAAGAAAATGGGATTTGAAAGGGTAGCATCTGCATTTTCGATTCCTTTAATACTTCTTTACCTTCCTTTACGGTGTGAGATGAAACACCACAAGATTAAATCCGTTTTACATAACTTTACGAGTATTTCATCCACTCTAATTTCTGCGTTTTTACACTTACTGCTAAGGCGTATCACATACAAATAACAAATGAAATGATATGGCACATCCATCTTTCATCTGCCAGCGCAATACAAATATACAGTTTCGTTTTTAGACACAAGAATTACAACTGCATGTAGGCCATATGAACATGAGTAAAGATTTGTGGTCAATATCCTCCTATATAAGGGAAGAGTAGTTTTGCGGATGACCCGCTTACAATTAAACAAGTTCCATCTTAACTGTACAACAAAAGCCAAATATAAACACTTTTATATATCTCTAATATCATGTTATTCACATTCAATCTTTCCGCATCTGTTTCTAATTTTTGAAGACCAATGTTCACAGTTTTTATCAAATTTCTTTAAGTCTTATCCTTCTGTCTCTCACCTCATCATATACGTCGTGTTCTGCAGGATCATTTTGTCTTCATAATCATAAGCGAATGCATTGTTTTTGTTCGTGTAAATACATAATTGCGGACAAAGCCTTTGAATATGTATGACTAAATCCAGAAGGGTGTTACCGGACTCCGACTGTACGTAGTTACACCGCAAGTAAGAAATCAGCTTCAGTGAGACTGCATCATCGTCAATGGACGTAGAGTTGAGGAACATCGCACTCGAAAAGCAGTTCGTCATTTCCCTGCTCCTTTGTGGAGTGCAGATGCCTCAAAACTACAGGAGCCCCGATTAAATACATCCATACAGTATAGCAAACATTACTCCAAGTAGCAGTAGGAAATGTTACCGCACTACGAAACATGGAACATGTGTTATCATAAGCCACAGTCACACACGCTGGTAAAGAAGAGGCAAGAGGTGATGATTTCCCCCTCACCACAGTGGTGGGGACAGAACGGCTGCTGGACGTGATGCTGCTGAGGGAGGGAGGGAGGGAGGGAGGGAGGGAGGGAGAGAGAGAGAGAGAGAGAGAGAGAGAGAGAGAGAGAGAGAGAGAGAGAGAGAGAGAGAGAGAGAGAGAGAGAGAGAGAGAGAGAGAGAGAGAGGGGTGCCGGCCTGGGGAGGGTGCGGGAGATGCTGTAATCAGAATAAGAGGAGATTAGGTATAAAGTTCCATTATGAGAGCAGGATAATGCCAAGTTACGGAGGCACAGGAGACAGCGAAATGGAAGGTAATTTTTATTGCTTCCTCCACGTTTTTCCTCGTTAGTATCTAACAAACGCCTCCATTATTCTCCTTTATTATTTCCTCAAAATTTGCGCAGCCTTTGCCTTTTGTGTGGCATTGTTTTAAGGGAGGCACGGTTTCTGGGGCGTCTCTTTCCCATCTTATATAAGGAGTCTTCTGTAATATTTTATCCCGGCCGGCAGACCGGAATTTTGGTTTGTGTGTAACTGTGTCAGATGGTTGATTTATACGGTCATTTTATATCATTTATCCTCCTTTTTTACTGTCTATATTCTCGTGTTTTAGTTAATCTATCTCTCTCTCTCTCTCTCTCTCTCTCTCTCTCTCTCTCTCTCTCTCTCTCTCTCTCTCTCTCTCTCTCTCTCTCTCTCTCTCTATCTATCTATATATATATATATATATATATATATATATATATATATATATATATATATATATATATATATATATATATAATACATGGATGTATGTCTTTCTATTTGTTTACTCTTTCTTCCTCTCATTATATTTCTCATTATCATTAGTCAATTCATCCCGTATTTTCTTTCTTCATTTATCATTATCATTATCTTCTTAACCCCGTCTATCTCTTTCCTTCTCGTTATCAGACTTCGCCTCTTTCTTTTCCCTGTCTGTCTCCCTGGCCTCAGTGTGGGTCATGGCCAAGACCAACAGATCGTCCAGCACATCAGGGCCAAAACTTTACCCTGGCGTCATGTCCCTTACCCATTCCCTGACTTTATGGCCCTAAAGCACACGCCCAAAGGCATCTTTGTTTCCACACACTTTCTCTCCTCTACTTCCCTCTTCGTTATTTCCCTTCCTCATCTTTTTAACTGAGTTCCCGTTTCCTCCATTTGATGTCTCTGTATTTCATCCCCAGGCGAGGTTAAACGAGAGGTTAAACGATCAGGTTAAACGGTGAAGTTAAACGACAATATTTTCTCCCTTTGTCTCTTTAGAATAAACCCTAATTTTCCTTTTAAATCATTCCTCCCTTCATCTCCAGATGATCTTCATTTGTTATCGATAATCTTGACATTCCATCCTTAATTAGAAGTATATTTGTCTTCTAATGTTTCTTTTCTCCTTTGTTATATTTCTGGCTTTAATTTCCTTTTTATCTAATTATCAGATGAAATAATTCATTCCAATATTTATCATTTTCTTATAACTCTCTCCCTCCTTTCATCATCATTTCTTAATTTTCTCTCAGTCCGTCTAACCCTTAGTCCATTAGTCTTCTCGCTCTTTATATCTCTCATTTACTCTTTTTACTCTGTCTTTAACCCTCTGACCTTCTCTTTTACCTTTAATATATATACTGTTCCTCTTATTCCATCTATTCGTCATCCGAAAACCGTCGCTTCAGAGAAATTCCAGTATGTGAATGTCATTAAATCTGAAAAAAGTGAGGTATTAAAAATGGATTTCGGACAGATAAATCGCTAATTTCCCTTTCCCGTCGAGAGCGACTGTAATGCTATGAATTTCACATTTCTGGCCTCCTGTGAACACGTCTGTCCGATACGAGAGATCGCTTTAGCTTTGCCGCTACACCTGGGTAGGTTCGGCCTGCTCCGGATCATACCAGCTGAAATTCGGGAGACCAGGAGAACATATCTCGTATCTTTTTGGGTCAGATTTGAATCTGTCTATGAATAGGCATCTACACGCGTGAATGCGTGCATACGTGAGTGTGCGTGCGATTACTAATTTGTGTGTTACGGGGACAGAGTTTTACACTCGTGCTAGCCCCGTCTCAATCCAGTATATATATATATATATATATATATATATATATATATATATATATATATATATATATATATATATATATATATATATATATATATATATATATATATATATATATATATATATATATACGCCATGTCTTTACTCCTATGTTTGTATGCATGTGTGTGAGAGAGAGAGAGAGAGAGAGAGAGAGAGAGAGAGAGAGAGATTTTGTAACCATATACACGTTTAGTTACATTCATCTGAAATTCTTATTGAAGCATCGCCAACTGTGATAATCAGATGTAATAATTACATCACTACCGATTGATACTCCATGATAATGATGTTTTATACGTTACACTAAACAGGCTCGGCAAACATATCAAAACATATTATATCAAGTATATGCAAACAGAATGAAAGACTTTCGTATACATATGTATTGATTGCATAGATCGACGTACATCTCTCTACCGATAAACATTTTGTTACTGGGATATAATATTCGGGAAGGCGTTTGGGTCACTCCTTGATTTCTACTTGCTCTCGAGAATATTTTGTCATAAATCTTCCAAAGGAAAACTATTCTACAAAATCTAAACCTCGTCTTACATGTATGGGTGTTATTGTATTTAGTGGTTTTCAAAATTCAAAGGTTATTTAGCCTAATTTCATAACAAGTCAAATACAGAGAAGGACGAAAGTTCCTTTTAAATCGTCTTTTCTTCATTGTGTTGTTCTTGAAACGCTCCTGAACATCCCTTCACTAGCTAGTTCCATCACAGAGTGGATCTCGCTTCTTCCCCATCCCAGAATATAGACATACTATCTTTTCTGGTCTCATATCCTCACCCTTGACATCTGTCTAACCTCATATCTCCACCTCAGGATCTTTCCAACCCTAGTCCCCACCCTGAATAAGTCTGGCTCCGTGCGTCGTGTAGCGACGTAACACAGAGCACGGTGGAGGGAGGATAGCAGTACGCCTAGCGTAAGTCATTTTTGTCTCCCTGCGTCATCACATGTTTCCGCCTCATCTACCCTTCTGTCTCCCTCCCTGGCTGCGCGAGATGTCCCCTCGTCTGGGTGTCACCCAGGTCAACCCTCCGTCAGAGGCATGACCTCCTTCCCTCCCTCCCTTCCCTCCGCTTCCCTCTACGGTGCAACTCCCTCATTCGTGTTGTTGACGTTCCTCCAACACTCCTCCAACAGTGATCCTCCTCTGACCTCCATCTTTCTCCTTTACTTTCCCACTGCGTCCTCCCTTTGCGCTCTCTTCCTCACAATCTTCCTCTCTTACTTAGTCCCATTCGTCCTGCTCTTCCTCCGCATATTGCTTCCACTTCTCTCTCTCTCTCTCTCTCTCTCTCTCTCTCTCTCTCTCTCTCTCTCTCTCTCTCTCTCTCTCTCTCTCTCTCTCTCCCTCCTCCTCCTCTCCTCCCACTTGCCCCTCCTGCAAGGAGCGCCACACCCGAGCCGGGACCATAAAACGCTCGTCCTCAGCCAACTTTGCCCACCGTCTGAGTCCGGCGTGACGATACGACAACCCCACCACCGCTGGGCGCCGCCGGCGGGGCGGGGCGGGGAGGGGAATGGTACAGGAGGGAAAATAGGAGGGCGGAGGGAAGGCGGGGAGAGTACGTGTACATGGTAGTACATGGGAAGGACAGAAAACATGGAGCCTGACGGTTTATAACGAAGTTATCTGCTGGAGAATAGTAACACTGTGGCATCTCCTTACATTAAATGTTAGACCTAGTTCTGGCAGCTCAACGTCTATCAAGTAGGAAGAAATTATGGTGCGTGTTGTGGTCAGGAAATATTCTAGTATTCTAAAAACTTGTTAGACTTCCTGTGGCTCTGCGCTGATACACTGCCGTTAATAATGAAAAATAACTGAAAAATGGAATTACTGGCCTTAATTTTGTCCACAAGGGAGAAGAAAAGAGTAAGGGATCAGTTGATCATAATGCTTAGGTTCTTAAACTAGGCAGATAACGATAACAATGAACAGTTCTTCAAAAGGTGCAGGAACAGAACAAGATATAACACAGCAAGAAACCTGTCAGAAAAGACATATAAAAGGAATCTTTTAGTATAAGAATAGTACATGAATAGATTGAATTATGAGACCGAAAATAGACAATATACATAAGTTTAAAAAGGGTTATGATGGTAGAGAAAGTTCAAGACATGGGGCCTCATGGGTGTAGGACTCCCTTCCCGTATAGTATAATTCAAATAATTACACACACACACACACACACACACACACACACACACACACACACACACATACTTTAAAACATTTTCAAGTATTCTCACGAACAATCCTCGTATAATTACACTTGCATACACATATGCAAATAAGCCCGACATATATCAGCACACAGACATAAATAAAACATATCGCAACACAAGCTGAAAACGCCTTTACATTCATCAACAATGTTTACGAGTCATCTCTTAATCCAAACTTTACCAGCATAGAGTTGCCAGGGCAAAGCTAATTGCCTGCAACAGAAGGGAAGATTCAAAACTAATTACGCATATTCATTACCCTGTAATCCAATTGAGGGGAATGACACGACCAATAAGTTTAATAACGGCATTGATCGTCGGGTTTAATGAAAAGTCCGCCAGAGGATATATGATTAATGTTGTGATTATATAGAGGAATGTGGACGGCATGATCACCGACTGACTGATTACAGAGTTATGATTTGGACATGATCTTTGATCCAATTACAAAGGGGTTGGTACCACTGCTGTCAACAGTAAGGGAGGGATGAAATCATGATTGGCAGTTGTGATCTACAACCATACAACATCATCACACTTTATGACGTGTGGCCCACTCGGTCTGTCAGACGTGGCTCACTTCCTGGGCACTGCAGGGGGTTCCATATAGAGGTCATGGAGCAGCGAAGTAGTCCTGGTTCATCATGTTTCTTATGTAGGCTGGATGACAGAGGAGTGAGGAGACAGCAGTCAGTCAGTGGTATAGTGGTAGCCATCATGTGGGAACACTATACCCACTGTGTATGTCCCGAGGTACTGAAATAGGATGGATGGGTTGGCTGATGATAGTGGGACTGGCAAGGGCAGATAACTGACCACAACGCAACCAGCAGCCACGGTTAGCACACTGTGATCAGAGCTATGCAGGATGTACCTTATGATCGTATACGAGGGAGATATGATCATCTACATCACTTGGAAAGATATGATTCTGATGAGTGACTGAGTCTTACCCACTGTACTCATCAGTGAGGAATGGAGCGCTGATCATCTGACTCACGAAAGGGAGAGGGAGGGAGGGGAGGAGACATTATCACCCCAGTTTCAGATTGATTTCAGGGTACACAGAGGTATGGGCGAGAACGGACCAGCCCTTGCTTGACGACATCTTTATCTATCACGTCATCTGCTTCATACTAACTTATATTTCATGGCTATAAGGACAAACGTCGCATACGGAGGGAGGTAGATATGACTCATCGTGTAAGTAGATGACATCAAGAGGAAGTTAAATGATACCGGGGGAACTGGTGAAGGGGAGGTGAGATGCTGGGAGATGGGCCGTCTGGAGGTGGCTGGGATATTGCCAGCAGCGGGGACTGACCTGAGCCGATACAACCTTTATTACATCTACCTGGTCAGACGCTGATGAAAATCAGATATGGATGACCTTCCGCCTGATCCTTCCTCCCTCCGTCCCTCCCTCTCTCTCAACGCATCCATCATCCTAACTTCGTCTCTTACCATCTACCCTTCTTACCTTCCATCCTTCTCATGTCCAAAACTCCTAACTTTCTCTCTATTATCCCGTGTTCTAATCAAAGTATTATGCGTGTAATTTTCCTTACCTTCGTACAGAAACACAATCATACACACTGAAGCAAGCACAGGCACACACACACACACACACACACACACACACACACACACACACACACACACACAGCTAAGACATGCACGCAGGCAATGGAAGACAGACTTACTCATGCACACACAGAAACATACCAACAATCGTAGAAGACAAGTAGGTAAGAATGCACGTACATACATAAATGTATGAATACATAGATACAAATATACACATATATACGTACAAAGACAGACACACGCACTCTTCTACTTCATACACACACACCACAGGCATAGGCAAAACTAAACAAACACGACCTTCTGTCATTCAAACAGGACCTCCTTTGAAGTCTTAGACAGTCCAAGTTTTTAGTCCAATTTAGACTTTAGGGGGAAAAGTTTGACGTCTGGAGAGCTGAAGTTTGACGTCTGGAGAGCTGAAGTTGAAGTGTCCACGATGCGTCGGTGAGGTGGAGCTGGAGAGCTGATCTCAGATCATCTTGCCTCCGACGCTGGACGTACGACACCGGCGGTGGAATGTGGGAGACGGAGTGGTGGAGACGGAAAACTAGGGATGGAGAGATAATGTGGGAGATGTAGTGACTCAGATGGAGCCCTAAAGGTAGAACGTTGCAGATGTTTAGTGATACATGGTGTGGTGAAGATGACTGTAAGACACTGTGTTGGAGATCAAATTATAAACACGGAGGGATGGAGGAGGTGAAGTGATGGAGATGTAATGTTTTACATGGGCTATGAAGTGATGGCTATATTGAGGGAGAGGACCGGTCAGGTTGCTGGGTAATGGGATACTTAGGAAGGGAGTTGTTTTTAAGTTGATGAGAGATGAGTTGTTGAAGATGATGGTGACTGGTGAGTTCTGAGGGCATGGAGAAACAAATGGAGTAGGTCACATTCGTGGCCATCTTGATCGAGAGGTGAAATAAGAGGAGTGATACTGAGGTCAAAATAAGAGGAGTGATACAGAGGACAAAATAAGAGGAGTGATACTGAGGACAAAATAAGAGTGATACTGAGGTCAAAAAGTAATTAATCTCAGCTGCTGAGGTGACTGCAGACCCAACTCTTGAGAGTGGAAGAGTTAAAGGATGAGGGAAAGACGGGACACGGAAGAAGGATACTCCACGACAAACTACTGCCAAAGCATCAGTCAGTCAGTGTTCGCCAATGGTATCACCGCTAACAAGAGTCTACCCACTAACTGGGTCTGGTGATTTACGCTCAGTGGTTCCTCCGTCTTCCTGCCTCGGTGGTGTGAGAGGCAGAGGTTCCAGGGAAATACGTATTCCAGTACTATCTTTAACTTTCGTCTTGCGAGTGGTCACCGGCACGAAACTTTTATATTACACGTCAAACACGTTCAAAAATATTTTACTGGCGGCCTTTTGTAAGTTCCTTTATACAATATATATATATATATATATATATATATATATATATATATATATATATATATATATATATATATATATATATATATATATATATCCAGAAGTGGCACGTGAGACATGCCTCTGGGTCACATACCCCAGGACCCACACAATCACCAGATAAGAGCCACAATCGGTAAATTAAGACAGTATCTGATTGCATGTCTCATGACTGACGGTGGTACCCCCGTGGGTCAATTTCTTTTTCATTTTTTCAATACCATAAGGCAGCATTAGCCATCAGCTGATGTTATTTTTGTTAATATCTACTTGATAATTTATATATCCCTCTCTCTCTATCTCTTTCTCACACACACGTACACACACATACTCTGGAAGCTATCAACTCTATTACATCTACATTGCAAAAGATGAGGTGGGCGCAAATTACATTTTACAGTAAAACCAACCACAGGATACATTTTTTTTTCATTTTGTGATGGCATACGCCGAGAGCTACCAATGTTTATGGGTGTGTGTCTGTATGTTTGTGTTTGCTTGTTTTTTAATATGTCGAAATGTGTTTGCGTCTGTGTTTGTTTGTATGCATGACTGGGTGACTTTGTTGTGTGTGTTACATCTCTCTGTCTGAAACTGTGTATGTGGATACATTTATATTTCCATATGTATCTTATGACCTTATGTGTCTTAACATGTGTGTGTGTGTGTGTGTGTGTGTGTGTGTGTGTGTGTGTGTGTGTGTGTAAATCAGTACTTATAAACAATAATATCACAAAGTTTGCAGAGCTATTTACTGCTTCACTTGTACTTTTTTTTTAGTATGTTTACCAGTACGTGTGTATCTCGTGAGGGGGCACAGGTCACTGGTCACAAGAGCAACCAACCCAGCCAGTTCTGTTTTCCTTCCTGCTCTTCTCTCACTACATCTTCTCTGGTAATGAATGACTCTGGTTCTGTGAGGTTTGGGCATGTTAATATATCAGTTTATTATGCATATTTGATGGTCGCCTTAAGTCGTAAGGCGCTTAATGAAATAAATATTCAATATTCAGTTGTTTATGAAACTTATGTACGTCTTCCAAAGATCTATATTATAACTGCTACAATCTATTACTAGAACAAATTGTCGAATATTCAACATTCTGTTCAAGGAAGCCATATTTACTGCTTATATTGAAGGTTTCGTACACGCTAGCTATCGTCCAATCAGGAGACGAGAACTTCTTCAACTAGTCAAGTCTAGACCAATCAGGACGCAAGGGTTGTCGCGTGTTGAGACATGTTGTGCCAAGAGACACATCTGGAACACAAGAGCCACGTGCATATCACCTGTTATCATCAGGTCGGGGAGGACCAGACGAGGCAGGGAGGGAGAGAGGCGAATTGTGTGTGTGTGTGTGTGTGTGTGTGTGTGTGTGTTATATGAAATCGGAAGGGTTATATTCACGTACTTGAGTACGACGGTATGACCCTTGAGCACGACGTGCTTTAATTTCGCAACGTCGTGTTTCAAGGATATCGTCCCGCCCACAGTAGCGCTACGGTGGTACTGCTTCAATGGCCTTAAATTGAAGGTTTATAATTACCTGAAGTGCAACATGTATGATAACTTGTGCTTTGCCACAACTTGTGCTGCCACACGACACAATATTCACCTTTATTACCTGACCAACGACACCAAAAGTTGTACTAATCCTGCGCTGGGCATAAATTTGTCTCTACGAATTAGTGTTCGAGATGATGACGTGTTCAAACTCTCCTGGCGAGGGATGGATCCCTGACCCGCTCGTCCCTCCCTGGCTTAAAGTCGTAGGAGACCACAAAGAATGAGGTCAGTTTCTCATACGAATCAAAACACCGCCATAGTCGTACACGCACTGCGAATTCGTGAGACATACACGCTCTGAACTTTTTCAATTTAGAATCAATAAAAATTTCAAAGGTTAAAACAGGTTGAACATAAAATAAAACCATATTGATACTCAGAATGAGTCTATAGGTAAGTTGGAAATGAAAGTTACATACTATATAGTTCGAGACTGACCAATACTCTTTCAAAGGTAATATGATCAGTGAGATAATCTGTCCTTAATTAGAATGTTGTCGACGACCAATCAAACTGGAGATCATAAATGCGTTTTAACAATATACATATTTACTCCCACTACTCCATACTGAGCCCCAAGTCCTGAGACACTAAAGATTCGTAGTGACACTTGAATGTATTTGGAGATCATGGAAATGCTCGGATGGTGTCACTATACCAGTGTATAAAGGCACAGAGGACATTGTGTATGTTCGAATTACAGAGGTATAGAGTTGATGAGTAAACTTTTTAAGGTGTATGAGAGAGGGGTCATCAAGAGGGTGGTGGTATGTACAGAGTGGGGAAGGACATTGTGGTTTCAGGAGTGGTACAGGATGTGTGAATTACGTGTTTGTCTTGACCATTATCTTTTTTTCCGAGAGATACTTAGAGAAACTGGGGAATTTATATGTGAGATTTATGGAGGGAGAAACTACAGAAGCTGGTGTCTGAAAATGGATACAAACAGATAAGTGGATACAAGAGATAGACAGATTGATCTATCATTATATAAGTACAATAATAGCAACTAAAGTTGAAAAAGGTTAAGAGGAGAGAGAGAGAGAGTTTGGTTCTTAAACGTACACAAAATAGTATATATATATATATATATATATATATATATACACACAGAACCGAGAGAGAAAAAGGAAATTGATACACGTTCAAATCCTAACCCTTGCGAGTGAAAATACCAAGAAAAAGATTTAAGAACATAAATGAAATGCAGGATTGATTCCCGTGTGAGAGTGGAATTTTTCATGGTTGGTGATGGGGTATTTGACAGAGCACCCGAGGAAACTGCAACGCTAAAGGCGCTATTGCATCCACGTCCTTTGCCCTGTCAATCTAGGTGTCGTATCTAAAATACAGAAACCGGATCAGCTCACTCTCGTAAATTTTTTTGAAAGCAAATCAGCTCGACTGGTGAAAGCGAAGTGATGAGATGAGATTTGGCAATTCGATATTTGTGCCGGTAATAATGCAGGGCAATACACACTTCCTATCCACGGGCACAGGGAGGAAGGGAGGATAAAAGGAAAAACAATATATTGCAAATAGACTTGGAATTCGTACCGCGGAGTTGGGAATATATATCAACAGTGTAATCATGTTTCTGTTTTCATACGTAACGTATAACTATGATCTCAGATCAGATATGATCATACTCAAGTCTAGCTATAAAAAATATACCTTTGTATCAGTCATATTTGCTCAAAATATTCAGCTTACTCACGGTATATATATTACACTTTTCATCTTGGTTATATATATATATATATATATATATATATATATATATATATATATATATATATATATATATATATATATATATATATATACATGTATTGGAGTCTGTTCATCTGTCTGTCTGTTCATATAATAGTTCAAAACGTATAGGAAACTAATGATTTTGACCTGATGTATTTGCAAATATTTTGAGGTCAAGAGATCAAAGGTCAAGGTCAGGGAGGTTAAATTTGGTGAGAGATGAAGTTGACACCGAGAGAGAGAGAGAGAGAGAGAGAGAGAGAGAGAGAGAGAGAGAGAGAGAGAGAGAGAGAGAGAGAGAGAGAGAGAGAGAGAGAGAGAGAGAGAGAGACATCTGTCCGTCAAAATTTTGCATCGTGTATATATATATATATATATATATATATATATATATATATATATATATATATATATATATATATATATATATATATATATATATGAATATATATATATATATATATTTTTTTTTTGGTCGAGGTGGTGTGCAAAGTGAGAGGGTTAGGGAAAATGATTTGGTAAACAGAGAAGAGGTAGTGAAAGCTTTGCGGAAGATGAAAGCCGGCAAGGCAGCAGGTTTGGATGGTATTGCAGTGGAATTTATTAAAAAAGGGGGTGACTGTATTGTTGACTGGTTGGTAAGGTTATTTAATGTATGTATGACTCATGGTGAGGTGCCTGAGGATTGGCGGAATGCGTGCATAGTGCCATTGTACAAAGGCAAAGGGGATAAGAGTGAGTGCTCAAATTACAGAGGTATAAGTTTGTTGAGTATTCCTGGTAAATTATATGGGAGGGTATTGATTGAGAGGGTGAAGGCATGTACAGAGCATCAGATTGGGGAAGAGCAGTGTGGTTTCAGAAGTGGTAGAGGATGTGTGGATCAGGTGTTTGCTTTGAAGAATGTTTGTGAGAAATACTTAGAAAAGCAAATGGATTTGTATGTAGCATTTATGGATCTGGAGAAGGCATATGATAGAGTTGATAGAGATGCTCTGTGGAAGGTATTAAGAATATATGGTGTGGGAGGAAAGTTGTTAGAAGCAGTGAAAAGTTTTTATCGAGGATGTAAGGCATGTGTACGTGTAGGAAGAGAGGAAAGTGATTGGTTCTCAGTGAATGTAGGTTTGCGGCAGGGGTGTGTGATGTCTCCATGGTTGTTTAATTTGTTTATGGATGGGGTTGTTAGGGAGGTAAATGCAAGAGTTCTGGAAAGAGGGGCAAGTATGAAGTCTGTTGGGGATGAGAGAGCTTGGGAAGTGAGTCAGTTGTTGTTCGCTGATGATACAGCGCTGGTGGCTGATTCATGTGAGAAACTGCAGAAGCTGGTGACTGAGTTTGGTAAAGTGTGTGGAAGAAGAAAGTTAAGAGTAAATGTGAATAAGAGCAAGGTTATTAGGTACAGTAGGGTTGAGGGTCAAGTCAATTGGGAGGTGAGTTTGAATGGAGAAAAACTGGAGGAAGTGAAGTGTTTTAGATATCTGAGAGTGGATCTGGCAGCGGATGGAACCATGGAAGCGGAAGTGGATCATAGGGTGGGGGAGGGGGCGAAAATTCTGGGGGCCTTGAAGAATGTGTGGAAGTCGAGAACATTATCTCGGAAAGCGAAAATGGGTATGTTTGAGGAATAGTGGTTCCAACAATGTTGTATGGTTGCGAGGCGTGGGCTATGGATAGAGTTGTGCGCAGGAGGATGGATGTACTGGAAATGAGATGTTTGAGGACAATGTGTGGTGTGAGGTGGTTTGATCGAGTGAGTAACGTAAGGGTAAGAGAGATGTGTGGAAATAAAAAGAGCGTGGTTGACAGAGCAGAGGAGGGTGTTTTGAAGTGGTTTGGGCACATGGAGAGGATGAGTGAGGAAGATTGACCAAGAGGATATATGTGTCGGAGGTGGAGGGAACAAGGAGAAGAGGGAGACCAAATTGGAGGTGGAAAGATGGAGTGAAAAAGATCTTGTGTGATCGGGGCCTGAACATGCAGGAAGGTGAAAGGAGGGCAAGGAATAGAGTGAATTGGAGCGATGTGGTATACCGGGGTTGACGTGCTGTCAGTGGATTGAATCAAGGCATGTGAAGCGTCTGGGGTAAACCATGGAAAGCTGTGTAGGTATGTATATTTGCGTGTGTGGACGTATGTATATACATGTGTATGGGGGGGTTGGGCCATTTCTTTCGTCTGTTTCCTTGCGCTACCTCGCAAACGCGGGAGACAGCGACAAAGTATAATAAAAAAATAATAATATATATATATATATATATATATATATATATATATATATATATATATATATATATATATATATATATATATATATACCGCATTCACTGACATTGAATTATTCTAATCTGCTTCACTAATCATCATTCTTTAAATACTCACACCGAAAGAATAAAAAGAAATCTAAACTACAGTCAGAATACATAGTTTGAAAAATATCAGAGCTGTATTACTAGGGAACCCGGAGAATACTGGTTATATGATCTTGAACGAAAGTAATACAGGAAGGGAGGATTTCCAGTCCCCAGCTCCTGCCTCTTTTAATCGCCTTCTACGACACGCAGGGAATACGTGGGAGGTATTCTTTCTCCCCTATCCCCAGGGATGACAATATATATATATATATATATATATATATATATATATATATATATATATATATATATATATATATATATATATATATATATATATATATATATATATATATATATCATGAGATACAAATATGACACACAAGATACAATGGCCAAAGGTTGTGAACAAAACCCTGTTTTGGATATGGTTTAATTGGAATATTTTCAATGAAGATAACAGTCAGATAGATCCCGGAATTATCATCGTTGCTTTGTGTGTCTGACAGATGAATTGTTGCTATTTCATATCTGATTTAATCTATGATGAGCGAGTTATATTTACAAAAGCAAATATTCCGCAGTTAATCAGTGAAACGGAATACATATCCAGTGTAAATTTTGGTTTAAGCCCTAAACCATTTCCTTCTTTTCATCCTTTTTATTCTCTTTTATAGTTTTCAGAATCATTTGCGTAAGGAATATTGTGTTATCAGCTGTGCTGCTGTTCAGTCGTGTGTATGTAACTGCCTATTTGCTCTGTGCTTGGAGGGAGTTTTACACTCGGGGAACCTCATCTCTTGATCATTCTCGATTATCATACAGTTTAGTAAATTGATGTATGTTTTATACATTAACCATAACCTCAGTGTGTGTGTGTGTGTGTGTGTGTGTGTGTGTGTGTGTGTGTGTGTGTGTGTGTGTGTGTGTGTGAGTGTGTAGTTAGCATGAATGTATGTATATTACAACGTATACATTTCAGTATGTGTGAAGACTCAGTACATATTACCTTGTCTCCTCGGCCACTTTTCGTACCAGTAATCTACCACAGTGGCCACCAACCATAATACTCCCCTAACCCAGTCCAACACCACCACCACCACCAATATAAGGAACCAGGGCCTGGGGAGAGTGGTTCGTGGTGGTGGTGGGGGGCGCTGCCTGCCAGCCCTCACCCCATCCCTCGCCTCCCCAGTCGTACGAGGGGAGTGGTAACACGTGAGGGGAGGCGGGCAGGCAGTTGGTGAGGGGATGGGAGCAAAGGGGGGAGAAAACAGATAAAAAAAATCTCCCCATCACCTCAACAAATTAAACTCTGGTGCAATATGGGGACAGATCTGTACATATATTTACAGAATGACTACCAATCGTGATGTCGACTGTGGTTTAGTTTCGTGGATTGGGATTGGTCGTAGGATTCGAATGAAGGGGATTGGTAGGATGGTTTTATAGTGAATGGACTGATGGGTTGATTGGAATAGGGGAGGGTGTGTGTGTGTGTGTGTGTGTGTGTGTGTGTGTGTGTGTGTGTGTGTGTGTGTGTGTGTGTGTGTGTGTGTGTGTGTGTGTGTGTGTGTGTGTTGGGGTGGGTGGGTACTGGTGGCTGACTTGACTGGAGGGAATGTTGGGTGATTTAACTATAGGGAATTGTGGGTTGATTAACAGTGCTATGCTGATTACAGTGAGAGGAACTGAGAGGTGATTAGATATTTGTTAGCGTTGGTGATCCGGTAGATTTAATGACGTGACGTGTTTTAGTGAGTTACAGAGAGGGATTGGGATGTGTTCGTTACCCCGCGAGAGCAAAGTCACCTTCAGTGAGGCTGTATCATCGAGGATCTTCTTACTCTAGCGGACAATGCACTTTGAAACTGCACGAGCCTCATAAATGGGGCGAGCTTACAGTCTGTGGGGAATGAAAGCGTCTGGGAAGTGGGTCAGTTGTTGTTTACTGATGATACAGCACTGGTGGCATATTCGAGTGAGAAACTGCAGAAGTTGGTGATTGACTTTGGAAAAATGTGTGATAGGAAGCTGAGAGCAAATAAAACTAAAGGCAAGGATATTTGGTTTAGTGGGGTTGAGGGACAAGTTGGGTTGAGTGTAAGTCTGAATGGGGAAAAATTGGAGAAAGTGAAGTGTCTTAGATACCAGGGAGTGGACATTGCAGCGAATGGAACTATGGAAGCGGAAGTGAGCCGTCAGGTGGGAGAGGGGGCGAAGGTTCTGGGAAGGCGGAAGAATGTGTGGAAAGAGAGACCGTTACGTGGAAAAACAAAAATGGGTATCCTTAAAGGTATAGTAGTCCTATCAATATCATATGGACGCGAGGGGTTTATACATAAGGCTGCGCGAAGGAGGGCGGAGCTCTTGGAAATGAAATGTTTGAGGACAGTAAGTGGTGAGGTGGTTTGATCAAGTAATGAAAAGGTAAAAGATGTAAAAATGAAAAGTATTGTTAAGACAACTGAAGAGGGTGTGCTGAAATGGTTTGTAAATATGGAGAGAAAGAGTTACCTCTCTAACGCGGGAAACGATCAAATATGAAAACATTTATATATATATATATATATATATATATATATATATATATATATATATATATATATATATATATATATATATATATATATATATATATATATATATATATATTAGCGTACGCTTACAAACGATGAAAAAAGTAAAAAAGTGCAGCTTGAGAACAAACTGCCAGGAATGCTGTCTATATAAAGATAATTTGATATAAAACCAAGATGACTGATCTCACATGGCATCAGTAAACCCCCGTGATGGGTCAGGGAGATATATGTATCTCCATACTGAGAAATTAAAAGAAACATTGAAGAAGATTATCTCTAAGGGAACATGAATGTATATATCTTCATTAAAATCTACAGTGGACTATGAATGTCAATCATGTGGGTCGCGTTTATCTGTAGATCTCTGGTACTTGAATGCAGTACCAGGGGAAGAAAAAGGTTCTCAACCAGAACAGAGATTTAATCAAATTCCAGGTTGGGGTGGAGATTTAATTTAGTGCAACAGACTGTTTCTTGCAGGACTATCATTGCAGGGTAACTGAGAAACTAATTATGTCTGGTCCCTCCCCCTTATACGTTCGTATAGACTTTCACACACGCGCAGAAATTAGCCTGAAACCTTGACTGATTAAGAATTCCTATGATGAAGGAAGAAGATTCATGAAATAAATTGGAGGTAAGATTTCTACCAAGGCAGCGCGACGATCCTTTTCGTAAAGCCGCATAAAACTCTGGAAAAATTCAACGTCTCAACATACAATGTACCAAGCAACACCCAGACTTTTTAAGAATTTCAATCATTAACCACAAAACAGACAGTATGTTACAATGAAATAAACTTTAACATCAAACTTCCATTATAGAAGCTTTAAGTATTAAGGGAATGGTGGGGGACATCTTGGTACAAAACATTAAAATGATAATTATCGGTCAGGATAAAGAAAGAAAACTTGGGACACACACCAACACTTGGGTGGAATTTCTGTAACAAAAAAAAGAATAAATAAATACACTTCACGATCTAATGTCATGGCATTAAAATCATAATCTTTAACTCTTTAGAAAATAAAATGAGATAAATGAAACAATTACGGGTCACAGAGTCACATGAGGATAGCAGTTATGAAAAAAAACTTTGCAAGTTACATTCTACGAATTAGAGATAATAAGACTTTACTTATGCTTGTTTATTAAGTCATGATCAACATATTATTGACTGTTTACCAGGTCGTGATCAAAGTACATAGGTTCTTTACCAGGTTGTGATCAAAATATCTACCTTGTTTACTGGGTCATGATCAAAATATTTAGGTTGTTTACTAGGTCATGATCAAAGTACGATAGATATTTTATTGGACTCGAGGACAATAGTCGTGTTTACGGGTCATTGTTCTAGATGGGGAAAAAATTGAGTCAATGGGCGTCCATTATCAAGCATTAATTAGGTCTGTTTTGTAAGCCTTTGGTAGTGATGCTGAAGCATTGATAGTGACTGGAAGCAATACCGTAACTACTGCAATTGGTAATTACAGCACAGGGGGAGGGGGGAGTTCTACACTCGTGGGGTGTTCCCTATCTCTTGAATTTATTGTAACAACCAACTAATTGGGACTTCATGACGACCCTTTCTATAACTCTTCCATCATTCATAAATATGGCTTTCAAGGTGCAGAATCTGGGACGCCATTCTAAGAGGATTAAGCGTCCCTTGTATGCATGTTTGCTGATAATGTGCCCACAGTAAAAGAAGGGTAAACTGATTCGCCAATCCATAAACTTTAATCTGCATTAGCTTGGAGCAGTCAGGGGCGGGCTAACAGCATCTGCAGCCACCGCAAAGCTCCATTGTTTGAAGAGAGGATAAGCAGGAAGCATAAGGCAACGCTGAGTAAAAGTAAGGTAGTGTGAGCTTAATGACTCATACATGTATTTCAGAGGGAAGTAAGAGGGTTGTCTGTGGTGGTAGATGACAACATGAAGGACAGAGACGTTTTGTGAGTGTTTGATCAACAGCTGTCTCTATCCTTCATGAGGTAGTAGAAATAAATATATAAATAAATCGTCTTTAGTGATAGGTAGATTAGATTAGTAGATAAAAGTGATTTTTTTCTTAGTGCTCAGTAACATTAAAAAATACTACAACAGCGGTATGAAAAGCCGAATGATATATGAAATGGAACTTTGGAAGAGTAGATAAAGTCAACATTTCTTAAAGATCACAGCCACTTGGAGATGAATGATTTACCAATGTTGAATAAAGCTTACCATACAAAACACAAAAGGTAATTCTTATTTCTACTTGTCGAGATGAATACTTAGATGAGACAATGTGTGGGAACAGTGATATATAACTCCTTTGGTAGCAGCTATGTTTGAAACAACACCCGAGACTGGCAGTTAGTCAGAGAGGGCGAAGGAACATTCAATATCATTAAAAAGGAAAAAAAAAAAAAAATAAGAAATCTGAATAAATTTTGAAAAAAGAAACTTCTCTTAAAAATTCAAGATGTAAATGATCATGGATGGGATGTGGCAGGAAGTTGTGAGGAAGGAGAGGAGGTGAGTTGTATAATGCTTGCGATTCATCATGAGACTTGTATAACTCTGTATGAATAATGTGTATGATAGTATGAGCATCGGGTAAGTGGTAAGGGGATGTTTATGATGACCTGGAAGGTCTCTGTGTGTGTGGAAGACACCAACAGTTGTGTCTGTCAGGCTTGGCAATACTACCCTGGAGCTCCACCACTCTCTCTCTCTCTCTCTCTCTCTCTCTCTCTCTCTCTCTCTCTCTCTCTCTCTCTCTCTCTCTCTCTCTCTCTCTCTCCTGCCTCTGTACCCAGCATCCAGGGACCATTAACTCCACTCATCACTCTCAACCATGAACACATAAATATTTAGTCTTCTTACCCTCATTAATCTCCCCCATTCGCTCCCCTCATCATAGCTCCAAACTTTTTAAACCGCGAAGGAGGGGAAAAGGCATCGAGGGAAAAGGAGGAAGCCGGGAACGACATAGAAAAAAAAAAAGAAATTAAAAAGCTGTCAGGAGGGATTCGTGTCCTATTTCCGGGCTGTTCGTGATGTGACGTCTTAATAATGTGCCTCATAATTAACTGAGAGAGCCATCACCAGCTATTACTCTTCTGCTGATGATGTTCAGGTAAAGCAGGTGACGATGGCTGAGCGACCGTGTGGGAACATCTGTTTGTGTTAGAGGCTCAGTCTACTACGGGGGTGATACAAATGGGAGCATCATAAACCAGCGACTGACCTTTGAGTGCTGGCGGAAAAAACACAACATGCACTTCTGATGAAAACCTTCGAAAGATCCTTACATGAGGATCATCTGGGGTTACAGGTTTTGACTTTACAGCCTTGCTGTAATGGGTAGGTTCGTAGAGGGATTACTGAAGTGTATTTTGTAAATGTTTCTTTTTGTTTTCCATTTGACGTTGATAACAATGGCATCGCGACCATGAATGATAAAGATTTGTTTCCTCACGTCGGAAATTACAGTAACGAACTGCAGTCACAATCGGAACAGACATTAAAAGAAATGAGATAAAAACGAAAATTAAAACTATAGAGAAATAAAGAAGAAAACATGTAAATATTTTGCAAGAATTAGAAAATTTGGTTTTCAACGACAAGGTAAATACTTCCAACACTTAGCGGTGAAGGGAAAGATACAGACATCGTAACGGCTCAACAGGAGAGACACATCAAACATCTTGGAAACAATGGTAGCCATCATGAATTTACGTGACTTAAAGTACAGTAGGAACCGAGTGAACTTGAACCATCATCTCCCAGGATAGTTGGCGTGATTTCCTCAAGTGTTTTCCTCCTATTTGAGCAAGAAGTGTAATTTCTTATAAACAACCTCACGAAGAATTAAATCATGCAGAAACTACTACTGTTGGCCGGTGAGGTAGAGCCATTAACACGACGGAAGCTCTCAGTACAAGCACTTGGGGAAGGCCAGCAGTCTGAGGACACTTTCTCATTAAGACCAAAAGAAGAAGAAAAAAGGGAAAACACTGACGGTAACTTCAAGCTTCCTGGTCCCAGGTGATGAATAGGAAATGGAGAGGAGGCGACTGTGTGTCCCGAGGGATAGCTGAGTGTACTTGGGTCTGAGACAGAAGGGAAAGTTCCCCTTGTGACACGGGGTAAGGGAATGATGCAAAGTACAAAGCAGGCAGTTGTCTGCTTCATGTATGTAGGTTACTCAGTGTGTTTGGCTCAGATACGGCGACGATGTGATCAGTCGAATAATTTTTTTGAGTCGTCTGCTTAGGTAGTAGATACGTGGGTTACTCACCAGATGGGTCTACGTCGTACATCACTAACACATATTCAGTCAAATGGTCGACTTTTTAGAGCATAGATACGTTGGTGCTTGAGCCTGCCTGCCACCGCCTCTGCTACTCCTATGATATGTTATTAATATCTATCTGTTATGAGTTGTTAATCCAATAATGAGCAGGTGAAATCTAAAGAGTCAGGACATGCATCAAACCAGATGACGAAACAAACAAATGTAAACATATATACATTAGCAATGAGACACACATACACATGTACAAGCTCAAACAAACAGCATATATATATATATATATATATATATATATATATATATATATATATATATATATATATATATATATATATATATATATATATATATATACATACATATATATATATATATATATATATATATATATATACACCTTGATATATTGATCTTAACTCCTTCTTAAGAAGAATAATTGTGCAACAAATAACGATAATTGGGGGTTATATATATATATTACTTAATTACACTTTGTTGAGAAAAAAACAACTCAAGAATTAAAGTAATCTGCCAAGTTTAAGGTAACTGTGACAAGTTAGATTTTTTCCTGAGAACGGAAAGTTCCCAGTGAGTGGTTGTTCGGGGTCGTTAGGATAGTTAGTCGGGTAGTTGGTCGGATGGAGAAGTAAGTTTGTCGGGTACAGTTTGAGGCCAGATCAAGAGCTATATAAGGTATATCTATACAGTACACGAGTAGTCTGGGATATTATTATAGTGGACCTGGGAGCTCTACATAAGTCTGGTAGTTATGGATGGTAGTTTAGTAGTTCTGTATGTCTGGTAGTTATACATGGTAGTTTAGGCTTTATGTAAGTCTGGTAGACATGGAAGATAGGAATAATGTTTGGCAGCTTTATGTAAGACTGGTAGTTACGGAAGAAAGATAGTTAGGTAGCTCTGTAGTTATGGAAGAAAGGAATACTGTTCTAAGTTAAGTTGAACATCGTCATTACCATCAACGCATCAGCCATTAATGAATTTACGTAATTACTTAATCCCTCATTCATTCACATGTAATGTATATTCACACGTCTTTGAAAGAACATTTAGAAATGCGTCAGACAACAACCAAGGAGACTTAACAACATTACTGTACATTCCAGATAACAGCTGCAATCTTTTGGGATTTGATATCCTGGATGTGTTTCCAGGCAGGCGTCAGGCTGCAAGGGAAGTGGATGTGGCAGATAAATGCCTGGGCTGGGGGTAGACTGCCGATGATGGACCGAAAGGTAAAAGGCGTGAAGAGCGTGGAAATGGGAGGCATGAGGAAATATAGGAAACGTCACAGGTTCAGAGCTGATAGATCTGGCCATATCCGTGTTCGAGGGGACGGCTCCACTGCTCCTACAAAGGAGGGACCAGTGTCTGAGGGGACGTGTTGGTGAAGGAACCCAGAGAGTGGCGTCTGGGGGGTGAGAGACGGGCATAAGTGTATGGGGATACACGAGGGGGTCTGGTAACAGAAGTGCTGATGGTCTATGACGAGGCTGTGTTCTGGAGAAGAGAAATATGATACTATATTTGTAATCTATACAGATGGAGAGAGGATATCAAAGACTAAAGGTTTACCAAAGGAAAGAGGAATGGTGAGTGCGTGATATAGGGGTTGCGATAAATGAGGGAGGGAGGGAGACGGGACGTGATGAGTAATGAATAATGGTTATTGATAAGCTAAGGAGGAAGTGATGACGGTGAGGAAGGAAAAATAAAAGGGTCGTAAGGAACTCTATTGACAGGTGGAGTGTAGTGATGAAAATGATGGCAAAGTCTGTTCTGATGGGGGAGAAATGTGGGAAAATGTGAGTACGTGGAAAGGGGAAATGTAACACACAGAGAGAAAGAAACATCCTGTGTTGAAAAAAAATCACAGAGTTTAAAGACTAAAGCAAAATAATGATATTTTGTATGTAGACTATGCTATTCGTTCTTGCACTGTAGACCAGAGCCATGATAGCAACGATGGCAGAGATGAGAATAATCCTCATTTGTGAACCAAGTTAGTACAGGTTACAGGTACTGTGATCTATGGTACAGATGATACAAAATGTCGTTCTTTGTGGCTGAAACTGACCCAAAGATTTCTGAACACTATAGTACTGGCTGAAGACTTGAGCCGCAATAGTAGGATAGAGGCTGGTAAATAAATGATTAAGAAAAAGTTGAAAGTTGATGGAAATAAGACGAAGGTGAGGAGGTGAAGTAGAGGGATGAGGTAAGATAGCGTAAGTCTGAATGAGGAAAACCTGGAGGAAGTGAAGTGCTTTAGGTGACCAGGAAGCGGATGGAAAAGCTTCAACCATTGCTATGGTATCAACTGATGCTATGATAAGTGACTGTGACAACTGTAAGTTACCATGTCACCATAACCATGCTAGAGCACACACCAGTAACTCTATCTCCCCCAACCAACCACCAGAATCACTATCAACAACTCTCTAGATTCAGTGGGAGAGAGTTGGTATGGGGTGACTACCTCTAGGTCTCAGGGGTGAAAAAAAAACTCTAGTATCAGGACTGACTAACCCAGGATCACTAGATGAGAAAAGCTAGAATCAAGTCTAACTAATACCCTTCTCATATTCAATGGTCTTCATCTTTTCACAGAACTCTTCCGTGAGTGTTTTTCACGCCAGTCCTATATGGACATCGCAGACTTTCTTCTAGACAATAAAATGATATCACTTTCAAACTATCATCACTCTTAATAATCTGCTACCCACATATCTTTATTGTATTTCATGTATATATTATATCGAATACGAGGCACTTACAGATAATGGTATAAACTGTTTCATAACTCGTACAGTGAGGCAGGAGGAGAGGAACATAGGGAAGGGAGAATAATAACCACACCCATGATAACTAATTACCATTCCCTGGAACGAGGGAGTGACGACTTCCACATACCTGAGGGAATATCATGGTACCTATGAGCAAGACCATGACTATGTGTGTGTGTGTGTGTGTGTGTGTGTGTGTGTGTGTGTTAGGGTGGGGACGTGAAGAACGAAGAAAAGTACACAGTTCTACTTTGACAGGTGCGTAGGGATGAACAGTTCTACTATGACAGAACAAATCTAACGGTGTGAGGGTTATCATTTATACTAGGACAGAACAGAACAAAGGAAGTTGTCTGCGACTGAACAGTCACACTGGAACAGCTTTACCATGAGAGAACAAAGTATGGTGTGTGGGACACATAGCACCACTATGAGACGAGTGAAGGGGAGGGTAGAGTGTGGTCAACATACCATAACACAAGGACAAAGAAGCCCACAAGTAGTCACAGGAAGAGAAGGCAGTACGAGAGATACAATGTTACAATTACCGGGACAATGAAAGGAAAATAATGGTACAAGAAAACATAGATAGTGGACTCTACCATGAAAAAATGGGAAGTTACATATGATGCTGTCAGACCTCTCATAACATAGACAACTAGATGCATATGTTCTGCTCTACAGGCAGACCGAAAATAATGGTTTATGGTTTTCCAGTATGTTTCAGAGCTACAAGCTATACTGAAGTTTCAATATGTCTCAGAACTACAAGCTATACTGAAGTTACAATATGTCTCAGAGCTACAAGCTATACTGAGTCAAATGCTCAGAGTACAAGCTATATGAAGTACTATTCAGAAGCTACAAGCTATACTGAAGTTTCAATATGTCTCAGAGCTACAAGCTATACTGAAGTTACAATATGTCTCAGAACTACAAGCTATACTGAGGTTTCAAAAGGAAGATAAGAGAAGAGAACCCAGTTATAGATGACACTCAATCCTACTTAATCAGTCTTTTGAAAGTATCTAAATTATCTCATGACTTTAACCTTCCAGTCTTGTACATATTTCGAGACTATAAAACTTCCAGTTATATAATCATCTCAAGTCTGTAAGCTTCAACAGTTAAAGCTTCTAAATGTCTCTCAGATTCCAATTCAAAAAATATAAGAAAAAATTGATACATTTCCTCCGTCTCCCCATTAGCTATAATGAGACCAGAACCCATTTTTTCTTCAGTCTCCGGTAGAAATATATGAATAATTTGAATTGAGCGATTATGAAAATAAAAAAAAGGAGAATAATTACATCCTTAAGAGAAATATGATAAATTCCTATTCATTTCCGAGGAGTTCTTTTGTGCAGGAGGGGCCCCTCACGAATAGCAGTGTGCCCAGCCATAATGAACGCCCTGATTTGGGGCTCCGGTCCTCATACACACATCCCCAATTGGGTCCAGCCATTCAGGGCATAAGACCTATTGTCTCTAATTAAGGGGCTCCAATCCTGGGTGATTCCCGACTCGGTGTTCAACTCTCCTCTGGATGATATGATTGACATGAAACCATCATATATCTGTTTTATGTGCTTCCCAGAGGAGTGTTCAACTCTGGTGTTTAATATGATTAACTTATTCCTGTCAAATATATCTTTTTTATCATGGTTCCCCGTTGAATATTCCGTTGTTCTCTTTGATGCATGCATGGCTGGGTGGCAGATGAATGTTAAAATGGCATTATCATAACCCTTACCGTCTCTCTGTAACTCCTATATTAATCTGGACTGGTGTAGTCTTTCATCATTGGGGTTTATAGCCTCGATCTCCGGTGATATCCAAGATAAATGTTTAATTAAGCCATCTTTTAAGATCTATACAGTTTTAAACGTCAGGAATCTGTTCTTCACTGTTAAATAATGATAATGTTAAACGTGCTTTTTCTTTTTTTTCACGTGGTCATTATTCCTGTGAATTTTAGGCTGAAATTTGGCAGAATGTTATATGACGTTATTTTCATCAGATAACCGAATATATCCACCCATGAATAAATTAAAAACTTTACCAAATTAACGGAAGATAAATAAATGGTTAGGTTATGCACGCGAATTTGTTTTAATCCAGATTTGTGGCAAGATATGCGCAGTTTATGTGCCAAAAATACTTCTCGCTAAGCTTCTAGCTTAATTTTCAGCTATGATTTAACTTGCCATTTTCATCTAAATAATATATGAGTAATTTTCCAAGTTTACTGCTATATTCCCATTCTTTTGTAGATACGGGTACGATGTATATATAGTAGGTTACGAGAGAGCTGTGGTATCATATCTTGCCTTGTTATTGTTCCAATTTAGAAATATCTATTCTCGTATTTGTATCTTCTACTACAGCTATACATCCATCGGTTTATCTCTCTGTTTATTTCTTTAAATCTGTCTAGCTATCTACTCTTTTTCCTCTTTATCTCTTTATTTGATTAATGAAACACAATGCCATAATAAACCTCTCGGTGAAACACGAAAACATCAAATTCCTTAAAGAAACATGAAAAAACTACCGAATCTTGAGTCGAAACAGTTCGAACTACAGAACCAAGTTTTCTTTAAGATCAGAGAGAGAGAGAGAGAGAGAGAGAGAGAGAGAGAGAGAGAGAGAGAGAGAGAGAGAGAGAGAGAGAGAGACTTCTATAATCATATGTCATTAAAGAGTCGCCTAGGCTCCTCACCCAGACATGAGTCGTGGCTCCTTAACACGGTCCACCATCCTCCCTTGCCATCTTATTTTTGGTATTATTACAATCCAAAACTTACGTATGCATAAGAGGCAGTTTATCCTAGACTCTCCCTACGCTAGCTTATGATCGCTGCCTCGAGGGGTTATATCATAACCCCAGATGGGCAACGTCTGAGGAAAGGGTATCATATGGGCATTGTACAGACGTATCATACATGTGGTACATAGATGAGGCATAATACAACTACAACGCATAATGAACTGATGGTTCTGAGATACAACGGATGTAACAAATGGATCTCTTTTTCTATACTGAGCAACATGACACAGATAATGACCAACATGACACAGATAATGACCAACATGACACAGATAAAACAATACAGCTTGAAAGTCAAAGACTTTGGTCTTGAACAAATATCCTCTTTCAGGTCAAGCTTTATAAATGAGGAATAAAGAAAGCTCAAAAGACAAGGAAATGAAACCAGAAACAAAACATGATCTAACAGTTTTGCAGGAAATTAAAATTCTTACTTTTAAGTGGGTCGGATCATAGCTGTTAGGAAAGATACTAGAAACTAAATAGTTCCAAAGCTTGGCTGTCAAGGGAAAGGAACAGATATTACAACGGCCCATCCTTGAATTGCCAAGGGTCACACAGTCATCAGGTGGAGTAATGGCTCGGCGAAGATAAACTAATGATGATAACGATGATAAAAAACAAATGGTGGGCAGAGAAGATTCACCTTAACTTAGACAACACCGACTGAACACAAATCAAAACTATAACTTAAGTATAACATAAGTGCAATGTACTGAGCAAAAGTATGAAGCAGATAAAGCTTCAAAATGCAGGACGAGCGAACCCAAACATTACACAAAATTAACAAACAAATGACAGAATAATAAAGAGTTATGGCCTAGATTTAACCTGAATAATTCAACGGTGAATGTATGAATAATAACAACAATGGTTCTGCCTGCTCGGGGGGAGAGAAAGAAACCGGTTCGTCAGAGTTCATACAGAGAAAGAAACGACATCCTGGCATCCCAGACACTTGCTTCTGCGGGATCTGGAGACAGACGAGGCAAGATATACAGAAAAGAAAATATGGGGCATTCGTGTGTCGTTTTCTTTAATGTCCCTTTATTGGTGAATGGTTGTTCAAACAGAAGTCGAAACACAAAGCATATATATATATATATATATATATATATATATATATATATATATATATATATATATATGTGTGTGTGTGTGTGTGTGTGTGTGTGTGTGTGTGTGTGTGTGTGTGTGTGTGTGTGAGTGGGTTGGGCCATTCTTTCGTCTGTTTCCTTGCGTTGCCTCGCTAACGCGGGAAACAGCGAAAAAGTATAATAAAAAAGAAAAGAAAATATATATATATATATATGTATATATATATTCAAGCACGGTTATGAACGATGTTATCAGACGTAATAAGAACACGTCAAAAGATACGTCAGACGTGAAAGATGTACACCACATTACACCTTCACTGCACATCAGGACCTGACTAACAAAGACATACATGCACGTACGAGTAACTACATAACGTCTTTCCTAAAAACTTTATCAGAGAAAAGTCTTCAACGAGTCCAGTGCACACGTTAGTACATGAAATGAACAAAATCACTCCAGGTATTGATAATATCTACATGTTTTTTAATGTATGTAAAATGTTATTTGATGTGAAGTAATGCAGACAACACGTACGTCGCTGCAAAACATTCATCACCCTCCAATTAGCGGGAAAAAGACCACCGTTGCCATGGCTTCGTTAAGAGTCACCTGGTGATCCACCAATCGTAGCAGTAAAATGTTTGTGTATCATTTGATTTTACGGCAGATAACAGAATTTGTGTTATAATTTGTTTTCAATTCATGCATATATCTTTTTTCCCTCTGGTAATATTATATATATTTAAGCACAACCCTTGAGCACGACTATACGACCACTGAGAATTAGGTGAAATGTCTCTCTATCATACCCAGGGGTCGCACGCCGTACCAAGGGTTGTACCGTCGTATCAAGGGTCGTACCGTCGTATCAAGGGTCGTACCGTCGTATCAAGGGTAGTACCGTCGTATCAAGGGTCATACCGTCGTATCAAGGGACGTACCGTCGTATCAAGGCTCATACCGTCGTATCAAGGGTCATACCGTCGTATCAAGGGTCATACCGTCGTATCTAGGGACGTACCGTCGTATCAAGGGTCATACCGTCGTATCCAGGGTCGTACCGTCGTATACAAGAGGTCAAGGCGGCACCAAGTTTGCAATCCAGGCAGCGTATATTGTATTGCTACTCTATATGTGACTTCATTCCTTGGGATCTTAACAGCTAAATACGGAGAAATGAAGATAAAATCACTAGAGAGACAATTCTCATCACATTTCTGAAAATAAAATCATACTCACCACGTCGTCCATTTACCCCATCACCACGTCGTCCATTTACCCCATCACCACGTCGTCCATTTACCCCATCACCACGTCGTCCATTTACCCCATCACCACGTCGTCCATTTACCCCATCACCACGTCGTCCATTTACCCCATCACCACGTCGTCCATTTACCCCATCACCACGTCGTCCATTTACCCCATCACCACGTCGTCCATTTACCCCATCACCACGTCGCCCATTTACCCATCACCACGTCGTCCATTTACCCATCACACGTCGCCCATTTACCCATCACCACGTCGTCCATTTACCCCATCACCACGTCGTCCATTTACCCCATCACCACGTCGTCCATTTACCCCATCACCACGTCGCCCATTTACCCATCACCACGTCGTCCATTTACCCCATCACCACGTCGTCCATTTACCCCATCACCACGTCGTCCATTTACCCCATCACCACGTCGTCCATTTACCCCATCACCACGTCGTCCATTTACCCCATCACCACGTCGCCCATTTACCCATCACCACGTCGTCCATTTACCCCATCACCACGTCGTCCATTTACCCCATCACCACGTCGTCCATTTACCCCATCACCACGTCGCCCATTTACCCATCACCACGTCGTCCATTTACCCCATCACCACGTCGTCCATTTACCCATCACACGTCGCCCATTTACCCATCACCACGTCGCCCATTTACCCATCACCACGTCGTCCATTTACCCCATCACCACGTCGTCCATTTACCCCATCACCACGTCGTCCATTTACCCCATCACCACGTC
The DNA here is from genome assembly GCF_036320965.1 of Panulirus ornatus. Classification (NCBI taxonomy): domain Eukaryota; kingdom Metazoa; phylum Arthropoda; class Malacostraca; order Decapoda; family Palinuridae; genus Panulirus; species Panulirus ornatus. Next base: position 4,594,468 of record NC_092276.1, read on the forward strand.
GTCCATTTACCCCATCACCACGTCGTCCATTTACCCCATCACCACGTCGTCCATTTACCCCATCACCACGTCGTCCATTTACCCCATCACCACGTCGTCCATTTACCCCATCACCACGTCGTCCATTTACCCCATCACCACGTCGTCCATTTACCCCATCACCACGTCGTCCATTTACCCCATCACCACGTCGCCCATTTACCCATCACCACGTCGTCCATTTACCCCATCACCACGTCGTCCATTTACCCCATCACCACGTCGTCCATTTACCCCATCACCACGTCGTCCATTTACCCATCACACGTCGCCCATTTACCCATCACCACGTCGTCCATTTACCCCATCACCACGTCGTCCATTTACCCCATCACCACGTCGTCCATTTACCCCATCACCACGTCGTCCATTTACCCCATCACCACGTCGTCCATTTACCCCATCACCACGTCGTCCATTTACCCCATCACCACGTCGTCCATTTACCCCATCACCACGTCGTCCATTTACCCCATCACCACGTCGTCCATTTACCCCATCACCACGTCGTCCATTTACCCCATCACCACGTCGTCCATTTACCCCATCACCACGTCGTCCATTTACCCCATCACCACGTCGTCCATTTACCCCATCACCACGTCGTCCATTTACCCCATCACCACGTCGTCCATTTACCCCATCACCACGTCGTCCATTTACCCCATCACCACGTCGTCCATTTACCCCATCACCACGTCGTCCATTTACCCCATCACCACGTCGTCCATTTACCCCATCACCACGTCGTCCATTTACCCCATCACCACGTCGTCCATTTACCCCATCACCACGTCGTCCATTTACCCCATCACCACGTCGTCCATTTACCCCATCACCACGTCGTCCATTTACCCCATCACCACGTCGTCCATTTACCCCATCACCACGTCGTCCATTTACCCCATCACCACGTCGTCCATTTACCCCATCACCACGTCGTCCATTTACCCCATCACCACGTCGTCCATTTACCCCATCACCACGTCGTCCATTTACCCCATCACCACGTCGTCCATTTACCCCATCACCACGTCGTCCATTTACCCCATCACCACGTCGTCCATTTACCCCATCACCACGTCGTCCATTTACCCCATCACCACGTCGTCCATTTACCCCATCACCACGTCGTCCATTTACCCCATCACCACGTCGTCCATTTACCCCATCACCACGTCGTCCATTTACCCCATCACCACGTCGTCCATTTACCCCATCACCACGTCGTCCATTTACCCCATCACCACGTCGTCCATTTACCCCATCACCACGTCGTCCATTTACCCCATCACCACGTCGTCCATTTACCCCATCACCACGTCGTCCATTTACCCCATCACCACGTCGTCCATTTACCCCATCACCACGTCGTCCATTTACCCCATCACCACGTCGTCCATTTACCCCATCACCACGTCGTCCATTTACCCATCACACGTCGCCCATTTACCCATCACCACGTCGTCCATTTACCCCATCACCACGTCGTCCATTTACCCCATCACCACGTCGTCCATTTACCCCATCACCACGTCGTCCATTTACCCCATCACCACGTCGTCCATTTACCCCATCACCACGTCGTCCATTTACCCCATCACCACGTCGTCCATTTACCCCATCACCACGTCGTCCATTTACCCCATCACCACGTCGTCCATTTACCCCATCACCACGTCGTCCATTTACCCCATCACCACGTCGTCCATTTACCCCATCACCACGTCGTCCATTTACCCCATCACCACGTCGTCCATTTACCCATCACACGTCGCCCATTTACCCATCACCACGTCGTCCATTTACCCCATCACCACGTCGTCCATTTACCCCATCACCACGTCGCCCATTTACCCATCACCACGTCGTCCATTTACCCCATCACCACGTCGCCCATTTACCCATCACCACGTCGTCCATTTACCCCATCACCACGTCGTCCATTTACCCCATCACCACGTCGTCCATTTACCCCATCACCACGTCGTCCATTTACCCCATCACCACGTCGTCCATTTACCCCATCACCACGTCGTCCATTTACCCCATCACCACGTCGTCCATTTACCCCATCACCACGTCGTCCATTTACCCCATCACCACGTCGTCCATTTACCCCATCACCACGTCGTCCATTTACCCCATCACCACGTCGTCCATTTACCCCATCACCACGTCGTCCATTTACCCCATCACCACGTCGTCCATTTACCCCATCACCACGTCGTCCATTTACCCCATCACCACGTCGTCCATTTACCCCATCACCACGTCGTCCATTTACCCCATCACCACGTCGTCCATTTACCCCATCACCACGTCGTCCATTTACCCCATCACCACGTCGTCCATTTACCCCATCACCACGTCGTCCATTTACCCCATCACCACGTCGTCCATTTACCCCATCACCACGTCGTCCATTTACCCCATCACCACGTCGCCCATTTACCCATCACCACGTCGCCCATTTACCCATCACCACGTCGTCCATTTACCCCATCACCACGTCGCCCATTTACCCATCACCACGTCGTCCATTTACCCCATCACCACGTCGTCCATTTACCCCATCACCACGTCGTCCATTTACCCCATCACCACGTCGTCCATTTACCCCATCACCACGTCGTCCATTTACCCCATCACCACGTCGTCCATTTACCCCATCACCACGTCGCCCATTTACCCATCACCACGTCGTCCATTTACCCCATCACCACGTCGTCCATTTACCCCATCACCACGTCGTCCATTTACCCCATCACCACGTCGTCCATTTACCCCATCACCACGTCGTCCATTTACCCCATCACCACGTCGCCCATTTACCCATCACCACGTCGTCCATTTACCCCATCACCACGTCGTCCATTTACCCCATCACCACGTCGTCCATTTACCCCATCACCACGTCGTCCATTTACCCCATCACCACGTCGTCCATTTACCCCATCACCACGTCGTCCATTTACCCCATCACCACGTCGTCCATTTACCCCATCACTACGTCAGCCATTTACCCCATCACCAGGTCGGCCATTTACCCCATCACCACGTCGTCCATTTACCCCATCACCACGTCGCCCATTTACCCCATCACCACGTCGTCCATTTACCCATCACCACGTCGCCCATTTACCCATCACCACGCCGTCCATTTACCCATCACCACGTCGTCCATTTACCCATCACCACGTCGCCCATTTACCCATCACCACGTCGCCCATTTACCCATCACCACGTCGCCCATTTACCCCATCACCACGTCGTCCATTTACCCATCACCACGTCGCCCATTTACCCCATCACCACGCCGTCCATTTACCCATCAACACGTCGCCCATTTACCCCATCACCACGTCGTCCACTTACCCATGGAAATACAACCACTTTTATATTGCTCACTCGAACTTGTCTGTTTATATCAACACTTCCATCTTTATCACTTATCTCTTATCTTGCACTATCATTATGATTATCTTTAATTCCTTTTCATCAAATACTGTCAAAATGGTTTTTCACAGAGCAACAGAAACTGGGATGTTATCTGCTTTTCAGTACAGAATTTTCTAATGTTGGGAAGTATTTTGCAGTTACATTCATGGGCGAAGTTGAAACAGGTCATTCTAAAGGCCATAGACACATCTGGGGAAGTAATTTTCCCCCGGCTATTCCTGTCTCTGGTGTTGCACAACACTGTCCTCTTTTTCTTTTTATTTCTACCGAACGTAACAAAGTAGTGGTAAAGTGATTGGAAATATTAATGACCAACTTTACTATGGCTAAAACAACTTCCTTAATCACTTGAGCACGACGGTGCGACCTATGAGCAAGATGGTACGACCCTTGAGTACGACGGTGCGACCCTTTAGTACGATGGTACGACCCTTGAGTAGTACGGAACAACCCTTTTAGTTACGATGACCTGCCTGGTTCTTTTGATCTGAACGTTAAGGGTCAGGTCAGCAGTCCACGTTATCATACCCAAGAGCTGTACCAACGTGCTCAAAGGTCGTACCCTCGTGCCTCAGGGTCTTACTGTCGTGCTTAAGGGTCGTACAACCGTCGTGCTGAAGTTGGTAATGAATAGCGAAATGATGCTTATAATAAAGAAGTCATGTACGGTGTTTACAATGATCTGATATCGCTCCCTCACTATGATATTCTGCCGTATTTATTGTGTTTGTAAAGCTGGTAGAAATACGGAGTGGCGTAACACGCACCAGCCTCGAATATTTTCATCCAATCAGCTTTTTGTATTGACTATAAAGAGCTAACTAATAGCACGACTACCCGGAAAAGTTGTATAATTGGCAATGAAACTCGAATACCTGTCTTTTTCAATGGCATGAAACGGTCCTTAAATTAATTACATCCTCATTAGAATCAACATAATGAAATTTAATATAAAATGACATTGAGGGTCTTATAAATGTGAATTTAGAGTCACATTCTAGCTTTTGGACGTGTGTTATTGGCCAGTAATTTATGTAAATGATCAGGAACCATTTGGAAATAGAAATCATGTCCAAAAGATGGATACCAAAATGTTGAAATTTGTGACAGTAGTTGTAGCGGTATTTCCAATATTTTGTACTGGTTGTCGTGGCTGTAACAATGAGAGTGTTGGGAAGTACAGGTAAGCCTGTAAAGTGCCCGTATTATACACGTAATACACTCGTAACGGCAGCCGCAGCAGTAGCAGGGAGAGTGTTGTCTCTTGCCTGTGGCAGAGGTTACAACTGTGGGTGTATTCAAACCCCGCGAGGACGACGGCACGACACTTGAGCACGACGGCACGACACCTTCAGCACGACCACACGATTCTTGAGGCCAATGTTTTGATCCCTGAGGACCATGGTACGAAACACATCTCGGGGGCAAGTAAATCATCCTAGGGTGCAACATTTCCCTCCATCACCGGACGAATCTGACTGGAGAAACCCTCAGCTGTTTGGTCAAATAAGCCTGGGAACACGACGGAGACTAATCCCACAGACAAACGGACTAAGAAAGACGCAGATAATAATTGACTTCTGCTCCGTACGTCTTGCGCACGACGGTCAGGCTGGACGCTAAAAGAGTGAGAGAAATTGGCGAGAGACTGTAAGCTCCCCAAGGGAGGAGGGAGGAGCCGGAGGCACGATGGCTGTCTCGACACATTGTCCACATCTTGAATCATTGATGTCGATTTCTTTAGGGCAGTGAGGGGGAGATTTCGCCGACAGTCTCTCATCTTGCTGGAGTGGGTCTCCACACCAAGCACTCTGCCCCCCCCTCACTGCTCTACCCTGCGAGAAAATATGACATTTCTTTTAAATTTCGTGCAACTTTTATTGTCTTTTTTTATATTAAGAGATCAACAATTACAATCGTGTTTCTGATTTTAATGATCGACTGTCATGACATTCGTTACATATATCTTATTAATGTTATCTCTACGAGTTATCTTTTGTTGTGTTCGTGTGCTGGTGTCTGCACAATGTCGGCTGGCCATCATATCCTCAGCCAACATTCTGTCATCTGTAGTTTATGTCTAGTATCAGTTCCATACGTTGATGACGTTAAGTGTACAGTGGTGAATATATCTTTAACTTCTGGTTGTGTTACTGAGGATATAACACTATCATGTTTCACACAAATGGTCAAGCAGATCCATTATTAATTCTCGATTGGTGCATTGACTCACGTAGTGGAGTATAGAACTATTTATATATTGTTTCTATGTAGATTAACATTTACTCCATCATAAAAGTCTATAATCTGCATCTCGATACATAAACCAAAAGTTTTCTGCTCCTCAACAAGTAGTTAGTATAAACAATGTCAAATTTGAAACTGTTTTCCGTAATTTATCGAATTATATATATATATATATATATATATATATATATATATATATATATATATATATATATATATATATATATATATATATATATATATATATATATGGGCGTGTTTATGTATGTATGCGTGTGTTCGTCTGTTGCGTGTGGTTTCAACACCCTTTGAGCTAATTAAATGAAATTTGGCCCTGATATTGGTGAGGACTGCTGAAGCAATCCACTTTATTGCAATTTAAAAAAAAAAAAAAGTTCTCGTCGCTGACCAATTTGCAAAAGTGGCGAGCTAGGGAAGGCTGGGGTTGGCTGGGGTGGTGATTACGCCAACGAATTGCAACCAAATTGCACGAGCATATTTTTCTGCATATTCATTCCTGACACCGTATACTACATGACGAATCTTCCTAAATACAACACCAGATAGAGTCAGAATATCTTATGTTTTATTAACTTTTACTGTCAGTTTGATCATCTTTAAGTCACATATTATTCAGGAATTTGATGTGTGTATTGCTGCCAACCACAACCCATCACCACAAGGCCAACCTGCTGGCACACACACACACACACACACACACACACACACATACATATATATATATATATATATATATATATATATATATATGTATATATATATATATATATATATATATATATATATATATATATATATATATATATATATATATTCATATATATAACCGAAAATTTGCTATACGTACATTTGCATTCTAAATCCTTTGTGTTCGGAAAGTAAGACATCAACCAGCAAATAACTAGTGTAATAAGAACTATACATCCTGTGATACAAATATAAGATGTTTAAATTTCTTTAAACTTAAAATACAGAGATACAGTCTGTCATAATGATAACAATAACTTAAAATACAGAGATACAGTCTGTCATAATGATAATAATAACTTAAAATACAGAGATACAGTCTGTCATAATGATGATCATCCCACACCACTTCAACTTCCGCACTCGTACTGACCTATACAAAGGATCGCATAACGTTCAAGATGTACACAGCACATTACTGTACAATGAACGTATATAAGGTGAGTTCTGACTAGATGACACACTTGCCAATCAGCACAGAAAATGAGTCTCTGAGTCTCTGACGACAGCTTGGCTGTTGGCCAGAGTGTGGGACGATTTAATGAAACGAGTGGGGTTACAAAACATGTGTTGATTATCTCTCATTGTGTAGATAACCATTTCTTACGCTATACACGTCTGGTTTATGAAAATATGTGGCGAGCCAACCCTTGTCAATCTTCTGTTAATCTCACATATCTTACTTCAACAACAAACATTTCCAACTTTGTAAGCTGCTCAAGACCAGTTATGACGCACCTGTAAAACACGAATCAGTTCAAAACCAAAACAAACAAGAGACTGATTATATAAACATGTCACAAGTGATGACGTCATGAGGTTAGGTTAGGTAGATCATGATAACTTTCTACGCAAAAAAGGGCAACATTAATGCCATGATAATGTCCATAATGAGAATAATGAGATTATCATGAGGTTAAAAAAAAATATAAATATACAATACCTTTTGTTCACATACTTTAAGCTGAACGATATCCACAGATTTAACCTTTGAAGTTTATGCATTTAATTCCACTCAAATGGCATTCATTGTGCATTAAACTGTTGGTCGTCGAGCCCAACTGAATGACAATACCAGATGAAAGTTTATGATAATATTAAACTTGCATCTCTTTGTTGAAAGGCAGGTTAAAACTCTGTTGGATTAAATATTAGTGGCAAATACTATTCTCTAGCCCGCACATTCCTAATGTGCCATGTAATCCAGACAGAAGGCTGGATTACATACATGGATTTAATTTTAATCCCATTTTTAAAAGTGGGTTGTGTGTACGGGGCTGGTGTGAGTGGAGACGTTGGCCCCACTCAATGGGTCAACTTTGTAAAGTGAAGTAAGAAACACTTTCGTAAGTGTGGAGGTCCATGTTTCACTACAGCACACTCTTCGCGGGTTGAAGATGTGTGTGTGTGTGTGTGTGGTGTGTGTGTGTGTATGTGCGCGAGAGAGATGCTCAGAGGCTGTATGTACGTGATCTACCCTATGAGGTCTGGGATAGAACAGTGATTGTAGATAGATGGACAGATAGATATATAGATTCATACAGAAATAAACAGATCCGCTTTCTCAATATTGTGACCAAGTAAGACCTTTACCAACGTAACAAATCTTTACTGGATGATAATAATTCCACACTATCAACTCATCGACAATATTGCTCTTCAGTTATATCAGCTTCCTCGATAGTCTGGTCGAACTGGTCAGATGAGCAGTGTGACTGCTCGTCCGACCAGTTCGACCTGACTCTCTCCTGTATTCCTACAAACCTCGACCTGGCTGACTCCTCCATACCGACTGTTAGACACGGTGTTTTCGTCCAGTGTTTTGGTTCAATGTTTACTTAAGTCTAACAATTATCAATTTGCTTGGTTAGTATCGGATTACACCATCATGTAATTACTGTGAGGATATATATAGCTATGTAATGAAGACTTTTGATGCACGCGTTAGCATGACAAGGTACCATTACCACCTTAATTACACTGTCTGTGATGAGATACTGTCTGTCTACATGCTTCTAACACCGTTACTCTCTCCTCGGACGAAGCAAAATGAATTTCATTTTTCGTTTCTTTTTCACTGCTATTCGTTCCACCCATCTTCCTCCTCTTCTTAACTGTGGGATCTTCAACATGGCCATCAAGGAGCTAGAAATATATAATGGCAATCTGGAAAAAAAAAATTCTGTAACAATACTGTCGAGTGATTTAAGTACGCTAAAGATCGCTGCTGGTATATGATAGATATGTTTACAGGTAGATAGGGTGGTAGATAGGGTGGTAGATAGTTAGACAGAAGTTGCGACATACGGATAGAGGTAGCAAGAGAACTGCTTGAGAAAAGAGAAATAGAAAACGTGGAGCGGGAGAGGAATAGTATAGAGGAAGGGAACAATGATGACACGAGAGAGAGAGAGAGAGGGAGAGAGAGAGAGAGAGAGAGAGAGAGAGAGAGAGAGAGAGAGAGAGAGAGAGAGAGAGAGAGAGAGAGAGAGAGAGAGAGAGAGAGAGAGAGAGAGAGTGGAACAAAAAGTGGAACAGAAGTAGCGAAGTAGAAAAGACGGAAAAGAATAGATAAAACAGAAGAGACAAATTAGATGACATGGAACATACGGGAGGGGTAGAGAAGAGGTGGAACAGACAAGGTGGAATCGAGTGAGTGCAGATGAGCGGGATGGGAGCAGGGTGGCTGGGAGGAGAGACAGACGGAGCCCTCGTGAAGGATGATGAAGGACAGAGTGAGCACCACACACGCAGGACAGTAGTGAGCGAACCACGAGACACCGCATCAGTTCTGCTGACCGGTACTTACCACGAGACCTCGACAACGGGCTAACGCGTAGCGCTCACCGCAGGGAAACCTAGAGTTATGGAGAACAAGTTGGGTGAGTTATGTGCGTTATGTGCTGTAAAGCGCAATGTGTGAAATGAAGATACGTTACGTTTGTAGACTGACTACCAGCAGCCCACGTGTGGGTGAGGCAGAAGGAAAAGACGGTGACCTGGGCCAAAGGAGTGAACACTGGCAGCCACTGAAGTCGTGCGTTACTGCGCAGCCGTCACTCACACTCACTCCCGATACTAAGGCGGTTAGTACGGGTAATATACCTCTCTGGTCGATGGCGGCATACCTGAGAGAGAGAGAGAGAGAGAGAGAGAGAGAGAGAGAGAGAGAGAGAGAGAGAGAGAGAGAGAGAGAGAGAGAGAGAGAGAGAGAGAGAGCGTGATTGCTGATGAGAAAGGCAAAGATCTCATGAGACTGGCGAAAATGGTCGAAAAAGATATAAAAGAAAAAAAATATGAAACATATATAATGAACCATGAGGAATTATAGCCCTATAACGAAGAACATGTCTATTATAACGAATCTAATATACGATATTAAGCACTGAATCTAGGAGCAGCTCTTACACGAACAAGGTCAGATAATTAACCATTATTATACACTACTTCGTTATGTGACATTTACAATGTTATTAAGCCTCGCGGGGAATATACTGGTCTTATAAAATCAAATTAGAAACTTGGAAAAAAAAAGTACAATTTCTGGTTTGTTTCCAGCGACTGTCAGAGGAAACCAGAGAAAGAAAATAGATTTGGAAGGTTGTCCTATAAAACTTTACTCCAATTTTCTTTGGACTGGGTGAAATGGACGAAGTGCTACAGCTAGGAACATTTGGATATAGAAGCAGTATTGGATCGGTCTTGCTATATCGATGCTGAGCGACGACACTTTCTATACTCAGATCTATGAACTAGAGAAGATACCCGGAGTATATTCACATATATCCTCCTCACATCTCACCATCAAACAGCAGGTGCTCTGTTGCCCACAGAAAGATATCTATTCTGCAGGAGGTCTGTATTCGTCTTGTGTGTCCAAGACTTACCGATCAGAGCTGGCTTAACAATGTGGTGCTGGTATGTTCCAATGATACACAAGAATATGAAAATATTTGCATTAAGTTAATGCGGTTTAATGTGAACTTTTACTGTAAGAAACTGAGATGCCGGTTATAATGCAGATCTTACCATCATCGGCAAAACCAACATTGTGTACAACAGGTTATTGATGATATTTATATGTGTGTGAGGTGAGCGAGAGTATGTGGGATCTATGTCTAGGTTATCTGTTTTGCAGTTCAATCTATTCTTTATTATTCTAGGTGGCAGGAGGAGGCAATCAACCTGCTTTCACCAACATGGGAATATACATCGATAGCTCTTTAGCTATCCTGTTCTAATCAGGGTTTAGCATGGTGTCTAAAGCTGTGGAACTCAAAGATATAACCACTATATGAGAAGAAAAAAACAACAGAGCAAAATCGTAAAGAAACTGGGTTGTATAAGAAAATGTAACGAGTTTTCGTGCCAATGAAAGTCATGAAGGAGTCAAAGTTAACAACGCTGCTCATGATAATGGAAGTCATCTGACCTAACCCGCTTCACTTCTGTTCAACATGGTCGTCGACACCATAACTCGCTGCCGAAGCCACAGGTCATACCTTAAATCCGAGAGCTTGAGAGAAATAACACTTATCTGTATTTCCTTATAAGTTTATAGTCTCGTATGAAGCCCCGTTGGTTTACGTGTCCTACTCTGCTATGCAAATCTGGTCTAAGACAAAATAGAAAAAAGACTAGAAGCAAAAGCATGAATCATCAGTATGGAAAATTAGAGACGAAAATATAAGATCCATTGCTTTATAATGACATACAATTTCCCCCACGAAACACACCATTTACGTATGATATATATTCATAGTTTCTGGCAATATCTAAATAATAGATTTAGTTCGCTGATAAACGGCTGGGGATTTAAATAGAATATGTGGCCTTTGCAAGAGGTTCACATGCGTGTATGTGTCTGTGTGCTGTGTGTGTGTGTATCAATCATCCCGTTTCTGGAATCAATATACATAAAGCATTTATGTTAACAATCTTTCAGGTGTATAGTCAACAGCCCAGGATGTTAATACAGTATTATACACGGTGTGGAAAATCTGCCGACAGAAAGGGTAAAGGAATATAGAATTAACCAGTTCATACATGTGGTCAGTCCTAGACTCCACCTCACACATCAGGAATGTCCTTTATCCTTCCATCTATTTCTGTCCACGGAGCACAATCCTTCCTCCTCTTACACCCGGGTTCCAAGTACCCATCTTGTTTTTCTCTCCATAAACTCATGTTTGATGTTATGGATTATCTTTTTTTTTTTCAACCTTGGATGAAAGTTGAGCCACAAGTCTACCACACAGATTTTAATTTCTCTCTCACACGAACCTTAATGTACTTCTTCATTTGGTCTTTTATTTATTTCTCCAGCTGAGGTGCTTATATACATCCTTCTTAAAACAACAAGAGGCTGAAATCAGATCAGAATGTGTATTCCGTTCACCATTTTCTATGAGTTCCATGTTTGTACATGGAGCTCCTTAATAGCTAGCTATTCATCCAGCTATTGCCAAGCTTTGAAGCTTGTAAAAGATCCAAGGCTGATGGTGCTTTTGTATGACATCGTCTATATATGTTCCAAATATTCTGATCTGATAAAAAGGTACTTCATCTATTGCTCTACAATTATCTTTCACTTTGGGAACCTTGTACTTGAGGTATGCCCTTACATACTGCACTGCACATGTTATTGTTTAACATGACTGTATTATAAGTTATAAACTGGAGACAGTTACCAGACGTGATCATTGTGCACGACACTGGACAAGATCCTCATTATCACACTAACTCAAATTCGGTTCCAGGTTATCAGAGACCTTCCAGGTCAACAGACGCCTGACGCTTCAGTAGAGGTTAAGTGTTTCAAGCAAAGATCATACCTAAAGCCTTCACTCTCCGCAGGAACTTTTGTTGCACTGAACATGTAACAAAAGGACTTTTGTACGCCCGACGCTTGGGGAAAAAAATATAACTTGGACGCCATAAAAGAGGCGCAAAGTTCATTGACTTATTGATTCAGAGTGAGTTAAGCAACAGGGTTTGTCTTCTTTAAATAACCTTCATTGTCATAGCTAATGAAGTAGTGTAATGGATAAGCTCTGATCAACCTTTACAAAGACCCTCGTTAACATTATTGTTAATACCACAGAAATAGATCATACTTTCATTTATTCTGTCAGAGTTCACACAGAAGTTCACTATGTCTCCCTTGGGTGTTGTTATGGATGGTGAAACGTTTTCTGAAAGTATGATAATTATCTCACTATTCGTAGCTCACTTCATTTTGGTCTGTTATCATTATTGTTCATTTCTATGAATCTCCCTCAAGCTGGTCTGGCTCCTCAGGGAAGAAGACCAGACTGACGTGGTATATCACGATCCAAGCTTCCTTTTCACCTGTTTTCTATATCCATTTGTTCTAAATTCCCTGTTATTTCATTGTACTCCCTCTTTCAACACTACTCCTTTGTTTTGCTCTCTGTTTTCGTGCTGTTTATTTTCGTTTCTTTTGCTATTTTCCAAATTCTTATCACGTTTTCCTTCTCCAATACTTTTTGCTCCTATGTTTATCCTTTAGTTTCTCCATAACTTTAATTTCTTTTCATCTTTCTCTTCCTTCTTGCTATTTATATCTTCGTCTCCATTCTATATGCATATTCTTTCAGTTTTTCTCCCGCTCCCTACCAATATATTTTCCCTCCCCTCCTGTTTCTCCTCTTCCTCCCCTCTCCATGAAAAGGGAAAAAGATTAAATACGTTTGTTTATATATTGGTAGCAACAGTCCCTCTGGTCTCCCTAACATATGGCAGAGCTGAGGTTTTCAGTGCTACACTAATATGCCTATCTACCTATATAGGCTATATATCTACACACGCTATCACAAACTTGTGTGTGTGTCTGTGTGTGTGTGTGTGTGTGTGTGTGTGTGTGTGTGTGTGTGTGTGTGTGTGTGTGTGTGTTACCAATAGCCAAATATGATAGTAAAATTCGCGAGAAATGGAATAAAACAGTGATAACTGTTATAGTGTTCGCATTTATGAAAGAAGTAGGTTCGAATTGCACCTCTTTGTGAACGTAAGCAAGAGAGCGGTCGTGTGGCAGCAGCTCTTCACTACCCAGGAATATCAACAGCTTTTCCTCTCAAACAGTTGTTATTGAGTGTTAAAATGTTAACACATAAGAATAAAGTAAAAATACTTGAAGAAGCATCGCACCAAACGCCAACGTCACGATGCAAGTGTATACCTTATGTTGAAAAGATATTTTAAGGTATTTCTGTGTATCTGTCTCTAACGACAGTACGACCCTTGAGTACCATAACACGACCTTTTAACATGAAGGTACTACCCTTGGGTTGGACGCCCACAGTCTGTACCTGACAAATAACAATCAGCTTTAGTTCTATCGACTTCCAGTGTCATTCATAAGGCTGTCGAAGGTCTCAAGTTATAACCAGGAGCAGAAACACGTTCTTCATGTGTTCCAGGTAACTCCGTGTCCACACTATGTGTCACTGCAGACCGGCCTGGCTCCTCCTGCACACATGTATGTCGCGGGGATATCTGAGCTATTTGTTCAGTCATTATTTTCCACTGACATACAAGTCCGTTCATATATTACTTTCTAATGAATTTTCTATCCAATTAGGAGTGGAAGCTTCAGCCCTTGTAATCCGGTCGGTCTTATTAATCGAAAATTGATCTGTACCGTAAGCTGATTCGCGAGGATTCGACCAGCTCTTAACAACTCGTCAAATTCCTGGGATTCTGATTGGCTATTGACGTCATCATTAAGGGATAATGCAAATGACGTCAGACGTTCACTGGAACTGAAAAACCATTTTCACTTCTTTTCAGAGCAAAGGATTGTCTTTCTCTGCAGTCGTTACGCAATTCCTCTTTTTTTAATTTAACTATTTCACTGTCAATCCATTTCTCAGTTTCTCTGACAATGTTAGATGGTCATATAACTGGTGAGCAGTGGTCTGGGACTTTGAGCTCTGATGAAGTAATGAACAAGAACCTTTGAGATGCCACTCATGTTAGCCTCCTTATGACTATCTCATTTACCTCACGCTCAACGCCACTCGCTTCCCCGGGGATCGTCTTGTATGTATTATGAAGTGCTAATTAAGTGCTAATTTTCCAGCCATGATCATCCATTACCCAGACTGTACAGGACTATTTACATCTTGTCTGTGAAGTTGACCTACGTTAAATTTTATCTTCATTATAAAAGTGTGTCAGTCATGTAATCCTGTATCTGTCACCTTATCATCCAGTACGTTCAACAATCCTTCAGACTTTACTCCATCTCCTCTTCACTCTCTTCTTTAAGAGCCAGACACATTTTCCCTGGTGTACTCCCTTCACAGAGAGTACCATTTGTTAACTCGTCGTGTATATATACATATATATATATATATATATATATATATATATATATATATATATATATATATATATATATATATATATATATATATATATATACATATATATCATAATCGTGGAATAGTTTTAAGAAACTTGCGTCCCTAAATTGATAATTAACCACATGCAATGGAACACATAATGTCTGACTTGAAAGATTTTTTTTTTCTATCAAGGGGACGAAAACTTAACCTGTCACAGGTTCACCTCTCACAGCTTTCCCTTCCTCACCGCCAATACTTCGTAGGATTACCTCCTCCTTGTGATAACACTAAGCTGACGGCTCTCACAGGGATATCCTCGCAATGAGAAGATCCTTCGGGGAATCTTGAAGGAATCAACGCAAACAGGATCTTCGGGGAATCTTGAAGGAATCAACGCAAACAGGATCTTCGGGGAATCTTGAAGGAATCAACGCAAACAGGATCTTCGGGGAATCTTGAAGGAATCAACGCAAACAGGATCTTCGGGGAATCTTGAAGGAATCAACGCAAACAAAGTCCACAGCAGTGTTTGGTACGAAGGGAATACAGATTATCATCAACATATGTGGAATGATGTGGTTTGTGAAGTGCATTCTACCCCACCTCTCCATTCCACTCTACGGGAAAGACATGAATATTTAATGTTCAGGATCTGTGAGCCAGCGGTGCAGACCATCACCAAGCGGCAAAACCTTCCAACGGGGCAACTGTGTTTGCTTTACAATTAACATTTTTGCCGTGATAGAGACGGAGTCACACCTCATCTACTGATAAGGTCAGGGGAATATTTTCCCTTTTCTCTCTCGCAAACTGTGTATGCAAGAATGCAACATAATATACAAAGCCACGCGCAATACTGACTCACACTGTGTATGTAAATGAGAGAAAACTCATGAATACAGTAGCGCACATTACCCACAACGGAAAAGGTTAGCAAATGTATGTGTATGAAGTTAATCAATAGCCAGAGTAAATAATACACGAGAGTGAAATGCACATACAGGTAAATACCGTACATACACACACACACACACACACACACACACACACACACACACACACACACAGAAACCAATACCAACAACAACAACCAGAGCACCAAAATACCCAATACAAGTGTTCAGATACCTCAACCTCCAATCCAACACTGTTATAAAACCCCATAAACAGGTTAGGGAATTTGGAAGAGGCATTCCATCAGGCTGGGTGTGTGTCGTGTGTAGGATCAAGGCAGGTGAATCATTAACCACAATCTGTGAGGGAGGTGAGGTCAAACGGGAGGTAAAGTCAAACGGGAGGTAAGGTCAAACATGTGAACGGTTACCTCATCGTGAGCCACAGCACAACAGCAGCTCCCACGGGCGTACGTGGGCTCTCTCATTCATACATTGCTACAACTACAACAGTTGTTGTAAACGTTGCTAAAACTACAGCATATCTACAACAGCAACACCTACAACAAGAAGAACAACCACTTTAAATTTGATAAACTGCCTTTACTCCTGTTGCTGCTACCACTACTACTTTAAGTATCATTACTACTAATGTAGATACTATTATTACCACTACTGCTACTTCTTCTACTACTACTACTACTACTACTATTGCCACCACATGAAGCACACAGCCAGATCAAATCATTCATTAAATAGATATGAAAATACAATACAGTACTGATATGATGTTATGAAATCTCTAATAATTAAAAACAATGATCAACGTGAACATGTTATATCATGGTGACTCGATATAAAAACTTCCAGTTTAGTTAGACATGAAAGTTGTAAGTAAAACGTAACTTTGTATGTAGAAATTTCCAAAAGATATCGAATATCAAGGTGTTGAGGTTTAGCTCTGTCCAGAAGGTATATTCAATCTTCAAAGTTTCAGAATTCTTGCATGATATAAATAGAAAAGCTTGTAGAATTTTCTGTGATAATAATGTTAGAAATTGTAGAACTTTCTAAGAAAATGTTAAAAATAGAACTTTATATAATGACAGTTTTAGAAACAACTCTCTATCAAGACAATTTTAGAAATAGAAAAACTTTCTATGATAATGTTAGAAATAGAACCTCTCTCTCTCTGTGATAATAATACCTTGAAAACTAGTCGGGTAGTGAAGCATAAAGTTGCTTTGTGTAAACTGAGTCTAGCCCAAAAAAAGTTCTTAATTCCATGAATAATATAATAAGGCTGTGCTTACCTGCCTGAAAAATCAGGATTTTTCATCATATTTTTACATTTATTCACATAAACCCGACATCAAGATGCGATTCTCGTATATGGAGTAGAAGGCAACTATATATATCCATATATATCAACATGACTAAATTTGCTAGATGATATGCAAATATCAGAGTAAAAGTGATAATTAGTTTATACACAGATGTTCGTTTAGTTTATTGTTGAACAGCAGAGGTTCTCTTTATGCTTTCTTACTTATACTTAAATGTTAAACGCCGTCAGAACACAGGGCAATAACAAAACTGACAGTTAGAGCCTTAAAGGGATTGTTATTATTCATAACTTTTACAAAGTCTTCTGTTATTCAAACCTTCATTCGTCAACATTTTAGATTTTATGAGATACAGTTTCCTATTTCTAATGATTCAAAATTCTGATTATCATCATGGTATGACAGTATTGCTGTACTATTGATAATGAATAATGATTGTGTCGTATAACAATAATAATAATAATAATCATAATATATATATATATATATATATATATATATATATATATATATATATATATATATATATATATTATATATATATATATATATATATATATATATGTATATTTTTTTGATTTTCCAAAAGAAGGAACAGAGAAGGGGGCCAGGTGAGGATTTTCCCTCTAAGGCCCAGTCCTCTGTTCTTAGCGCTACCTCGCAAACGCGGGAAATGGCGAATAGTATGAAAAAAAAAAATATATATATATATTTATATTTTATCAAAACACAACAGAATGTAGATGTATCATAATGTATAACATTACACAATCAAATACACCTTCGCCCGTCATCCTACTATAAGCCGGTTTACAAACATTTTCTAACAACGGAATCAATCATATTTATTGTCTACGTATATTACAACACAGGGCGTTGTGAGTACTTTTTAACAACACATCACAACACACCAGTTACATCTACTTGTTCTGCATGAGATGAAAGTTGATGATTGAGGGAAGAGATGAACTCTGCTTCTACTACAGTTGATGATGATGATGCTGTACCATAACTAATGGTAATTGTACTACTGCTGTCTCTACTACTACTATCACTATCGCTGTCTCTACAACAACAACAATAACAACTACCTTTACTACTGCTACAAGAACAACAACAACAACCACTACTACTATCTCTAGCTTAAAACATGCAGTCAGTAAATCCAAACTTTCAGCGTCCGTGAAAAGAATTATCGCGTAAAGCAAACTTTGGCATGAGCAGCTGAACTCATTATAGATGAAGGCTGTGAACAAGACGAGAGGAAAGAAGGGTATTGTAGCCCTGCCTTCCCTGGCACACCCCCGCCACACATCACGAGGGTTGTCAGTCATGTTCATAAGCATAACCTTAAAGATGGTATGAAGAGGAGGGGTTGGGGGACTTAAGGAAAGGCTAGCGTGATGGTTCAGACCAATGTATCACGAGATCTCAATAATAACCTCACAAAGAAAAACAGAGAGAGAGAGAGAGAGAGAGAGAGAGAGAGAGAGAGAGAGAGAGAGAGAGAGAGAGAGAGAGAGAGAGAGAGAGAGATCAGTGTGAGGGGGAAAATGGTGACATCTGAGCAATAAGGTGACACTCAACTGTACATGTAGATTGTTCTGTTGAATCTGTAAACATATTACAAAGAGAGAGAGAGAGAGAGAGAGAGAGAGAGAGAGAGAGAGAGAGAGAGAGAGAGAGAGAGAGAGAGAGAGAGAGAGAGAGAGATGGGGGATGGGGTGGAGGAACAAGGAAATTACTTGGGGTTTTATGAAGAAAACGCATGACAAAGTGGTTTGAACCTTTGAAGAACAGTAACGGCGAGAGGGAAGCTGTTCACACAAAGATATCAGTAAAAATGATACAGCAAAATAACGTGAAATAAATACACATTCAAAAACATTTTTGAATCAAACAGAACACATGTACAAGCCTCTCCAACACGCACCACAAGCCTCTCATCACAGCAAGGTGTTCCACAATACGTTACGTATAAAAGAAATGAAAAAAAAAAACCCGAATTTTTCTGATCTTCACTGGCTTCAGACTGAAGGTGGAACGAATGGCGTAGTTGACAGTAAGGTCAGAGGTTGACAATGTCTCGTTGACCTGTCATATTCTGCTGACCTACACTTTGATGAAATACCAAACTCTGCAAGAAGAGGTTTGGTGTCCGGCAGTTTGTGGGTATAATTTGCACCTCAGGAGGGAGTTGTGGGGGTGGGTCTGACCTGGCCTCACCCCTCGCTGTCATAAAGACATGTGTATTACGCCGTTTATAACTGCGTCATTATAAAGCTCCCGTGCTCGTACTGCCGTTAATCTGCATCATAATTCATGGTGCGTTGAGCATAATGCGTCCAGGTGTTATAACTGTTATAGATTACTAAGCTTGGATTGAGGTCATTTTCACTCACATTTACTAAAAACTTTCCTCAGATATAAAACACATTAATATTCATGCAATATGTCTGGGATACATTTATTTCTCATACATACATATTTTTTTCCTGGCAAAGACGAAATTCTCCATCATTTTCGTAAATCAGTTAACAAGGTAATAGTATAGTACATCTCCAAGAGACATACATATAGATGGCGGCAATGTATATATCATCAAAATTATCTCCAACACCTGAAAACGTTCTAGATTTTTGAAGTGATGGTTAAAAGCTGACGTTGCCGGTTTTACGAAATTGAAGGTGAAGTAAATGTCAAACATTTAGGAGTCATTATAAGAGAGAAGTTAGAAATAAAAGAACACACTGAAAGGTCGCCCTACCAAGCCAGGCAGTAAGTGGTATAATGATGAATAAATACATCTGCAGGTATTCCTGAGGACATAGTTAGAACTTGGCAGTGAGCAAATATTATTCACAACTTGGCAATAAAGATGGCTAGCTTTCTCCAGTAGTCTGCCCACACAGGTCTTAAAAATATACGAGTGAACAATGGAAATGTTCAGCTTGGTACGTGGGTAACGTGTAGCTGCGGGACAAAACAGTATTGTGAGTCAAGCGACGAGTTAGCCCTAGGTAGGTAGGCATGTTGGGTGATAGGTATTATCTCCCTGTATATCTATATATCTAACTTCCTTTCTATCTACCTTGGTTATACCCGACACCTGTCTATCTGTGGATTCATCCATATCTGCATCTGTGTATTGGTTAAACTTTTCATAACGTTTATATCCACGCACACACACACAAATATTATATATATATATATATATATATATATATATATATATATATATATATATATATATATATATATATATATATATATATATATCCACACACATCTGTCGCCACACTTGACCGCTCGATGTATTTCATTCCAGCAACTGAGTCATTTCACGCAAAACGAAAGAGAGAGAGAGAGAGAGAGAGAGAGAGAGAGAGAGAGAGAGAGAGAGAGAGAGAGAGAGAGAGAGAGAGAGAGAGAGAGAGAGAGAGAGCACCCTCGCGTAGTCCATTTTCACGGCACAGCATTTCACATATATGTGTTGACTTTGCTCAGCCTGGTTGCCAGTATTCAGGAAGAGGAGGGAGGGAAGGGGGGGGGGGGGCTGGGGCTGGGATGGAGTCTTAGACAGGAAGCTGGGGACATGACATTTCACTCGGGTGTGTTTGTGAGTCTAGTCTCGGAGCAAGATGAACCTTGTGAGATTATTGTACTGTGCCATTAAGCACAATTTCTTATCTTTTATATGTAAGGTGATGTGTTATGTGCGCTGTACATCACGTGAGGCAGCTGGCGAGATGGGTTTTCCATGTTTCATGTGCCAGGTGGTGATCGAAGCTGTACTTTTCTTACGCTTGACTTAACCCATCCTATTTATCGGGAGAATCTCTCTCTCTCTCTCTCTCTCTCTCTCTCTCTCTCTCTCTCTCTCTCTCTCTCTCTCTCTCTCTCTCTCTCTCATTCCTCGCTTATTCTTTGGCGTTTGTGACAATATAGTAAGAGGGTAAAACAGCCAGAGTGAGGTGGCCATATTATGTTTAGCCGGGGCCAGAAATGTGTATGATCTACATTTGAAGAAAAAAGTATTTATATTCAGTGTAAAACACACACACACACACACACACACACACACACACACACACACACAAACACACACACACACACACACACACATACATACATATATATATATATATATATATATATATATATATATATATATATATATATATATATATATATATATATATATATATATATATATATATATATATATATATATATATATATAT
The DNA here is from genome assembly GCF_036320965.1 of Panulirus ornatus. Taxonomy (NCBI): domain Eukaryota; kingdom Metazoa; phylum Arthropoda; class Malacostraca; order Decapoda; family Palinuridae; genus Panulirus; species Panulirus ornatus. The sequence goes on from NC_092276.1 coordinate 4,615,839, forward strand.
ATATATATATATATATATATATATATATATATATATATATATTTTAATATGACTGGACGAGGAAATCATATTAATAATGCATAGCAGGATTTCAGGTTAATATGACGTCGTCAGGAAGGGAGGAGTGAGTGTGTGTGATGGCAGGTCCCTGTGAAGTGTAAAGCCAAATTCAACAAAAGGTATTTTGGTCGGTTCCATAACAAAATAAAACCAGGGAAACTGGAAATGTAAGAAGTAGTTATGATACGTCCAACAGAATTGAGAGTCACTTTAGAACACAGAATTATATATGTATATATATATATATATATATATATATATATATATATATATATATATATATATATATATATATATATATATATATATATATATATGAGACACGCCCAAAAGGCAGACCCAAAGAACGAAAGGCAACATCTGTCGTGAAGTGCCACAAGAGGGGAGATAAAATCGTAAAAGAGGGGAAGGAAGAGGGGAAGGAGGAGGGGAAGGAGGAGGGTGTGTGTGTGTGTGCGTGTGTGTGTGTGAGCATGTTTCGCCATCCCTAAGCTCCCCTTCCTGGGCCAGACTGGAGGACCCTGATCCCCTTGTCATCATTACTCACCCATTCATCTCCTACGTGGGAATCTATCGTCCTATCTCCCGTAATGAACATTTAGCCACGCGGATGCACGCAATCAATACACATCTGTTTATGCACTCACTAATCGTCTCACCCCCCCCCCCCCACAATCACCAATCATAATTATTCTTTATGAAGATGGTAATGAGAGTGGCGGAAGGGGGTAAAAACAGCACTGCCTTCGAGGCAGGAGATGAGAGCGGGTCTCCACCAACACTATTACTCATACAGACAACCTCATCTGTATCAGGTGGCGGAGGCGCGCCCCTCACAGAACAATGTGGTGCTAAATGGATCCCAGGACAAGATAACATAGGACAGTCATCATTGTCCACTCGGCACGATATTCGTCCAGCGAACTGTGTCTCGTGGAGGACTACGGGGAGTGGAGTGGCCCAAGGAAATGTGTACGTTCATGTGTCTCAGTACAGCGTCTGCTGATGATGGTGTTCAGCAGTGTTCTTAATTTGGGATCGACATGAGCAGGTTTTGCTTTCTCTCTCCCACTCAGAGTTGTGTGTGGTCCTTGGATTGCAGAATAATACAAATATCAGTAATAATGATGATGATGATGATGATGATGATGATAATAATAATAATAATAATAATAATAATAATAATAATAATAACAATGCCGGTGGTTATCATTCGTACGTCACAGGGCAGAGGGTGTCTGTCTGTTCATGTTTCAGTACTATGTTATCACGGAGGTGATGGTGAAGTGTGGGAGGTTAGGTCATGCCACAGAGACTGCTGACCTTCATCTCCCACTTATATCGCTAGTGATTGTTTTGATACGTGTCTGCGGTAATCCTGTCTCTCCCTCTGAATATGTATTAGGTGACATACGACCTGTGACCAGGCCAAACATGAGCGCTCAGATATTCTCATCTTTGTCTTCCTCTGTTTCAAGATTCTTTGTCCTCTATACCTTACCATGTCTTTCTCTTACTCAACAATCTCACTATTTATCTTTCATGTATATGTTAATGAATCATTTCTTCTTTTCATCATTCGTATAACACAGTTGCCAATTTGTATGATATTCAATCATCTATTTGTCTATGTGACTGTAATTTTCCAAATCATCCTGTTCTCTTCCCTTCTCATCAGATGAGCACCATATCATACTTCGTCTCAGTCTGGCATTGTGTATACATTAACCTAATGTGTAACTTTGCAATAAACAATGCGACATAACCTATATATGACAGTCTAACACATGATACTAATGTCGACGACTTCTTCATGAAAGACTATAAGTCTGCCAAGAAAAATTTATCTCTTTACTGGTCCATAGAGAACTGGATTAGTTTCCAGTACAAAGAACAAAAGGATCGATGACATCAGCATATATCTATTCTTTTGTACAATGAACCAAAACATTACCTAGCAACAATAATGGTGGAACTTGGTAAACTTACCGTCATGCCACGTTGCAATATACATCTACTTTCTGTCGCGTCAGTCAGTTACTATCAAGAGATAACAAGAAATCCCAAGAAACTAGAGAGAGCATCGAGTATCATGTGTTACAATTCTTTTCATTGTAGTTTCAGAATGTTTACTGTAGAGCTACAGCCACCAAGACATCACCATCTCTTCTCTCTCGCGGATACCCGCCCTCTTCAAGGATTCCCCAGCAGTTGGCTTTTCCCAGCGAGCGACCCTTCCGGCGACCAACCATCCCACCGACGAACCCTCCCAGAGAGCGACTCCCCCCCTCCTCCAAAAAGCTTTTGAGAATGACCACGAAAATCAACATAAATGGACCACAGACGACCTCCTTTTTTAGACCAAAAATTTCATTAGCGAGATTTAGGGGCTGGCGTTTGAACTGGCTGCACTTTAATTTTTAAGTTTTTTCCTACCCCGCGAGAATGTAAATAACAATGATGGTTGAGATTTACCGCCACTCTGACTCCATTATCCCTCCAGCATTTACGGTGAAATATCTTTTTTATGAGTGTGTTTAGGGCCTTCTTTTGGCCAGATACGCTCTGATTAAGGATTTACCGCAGGGCTCGTGAAGCTGTTGTGTTAGCCCTCTCAAACCCTCAGAGGAGAGAGAGAGAGAGAGAGAGAGAGAGAGAGAGAGAGAGAGAGAGAGAGAGAGAGAGAGAGAGAGAGAGAGAGAGAGAGAACGTTATTCATTAAATTGTACCTTAGCTTAGTAGATCTCAAAAAAAAAAAAAAAAAAAAAAAAAAAAAAAAAAAAAAATACAACAGCCCCCCCCCCCCCCCCCCCACTATGCACGTTTCTCAAAAATCTCTCATGTACCAAAAACTTAAAACTATACATACATCCGTACATACTTCACACATCTCTTACATATCAAACTACCAAACTATCCTTTCCTCTGTCCCACCTCTTCTTCCTCTCCTCTAGCCACTTCCTCCTCTCCTCCAGCCACTTCCCCCGTCCTGCCACTTCCTCCGTTCCCCTAGCACCTCTATCACAAAACTCGTACTTATGTACGTAGTTTTACAGACACGTTGTGTTGGGCAAGGAAGGTTGGTCTTGTCTTTGTGGCTTGTGTTGTGTGGCTAAAGTCTGGCATCGTTAACGCTTGTGTTGTATGTGGATCTGTCAGTTGTAGCTTGTTTGTGGACCTGAGTTGTACTGCGTGTATGATTTTGTCTGCTCTGTATTTTTTCTAAATGTATATATACTGTATATTTTCTGTATACTGTCCTGTATATTGTACTGTATAATGTACTATATACTGTATTTCATATTGCGTTGTATTTTGTACTTTATAACATACTGCACACTGTATTCTACAGTGTTGTTTGTCGATGTATGTGGGTAATTTTGGCTGTATTTTGCATGTGGTTGTCTTCCATGTTGCTTATCATTGTTTGTGGTTGTTTTTTGTTTTGTTTATTGGTTCGAGTGTCTTGCGTATTTTTGTGTTAGATTTTACTTATGACCACATAAGTATTGCACGTGGTTATGTTTGGTCTTAGTAATGGTTGCGTGCGTGTTGCGTGTGGTAATGCTTTTAAGTGCAGTTCTTCGTGAAGTGTTATGTACAATGTCTAGGTGTCTTGCGTCACATGTTCGTGTATATATCTGGCGTTGTGTAATCTGGTATGGAGTGTTTTGTATGATGATGTATTGTGTTGCGTGGTCATTATGCTGTTTAATTTAGATTGTTATCTGCCATATTGTGTTGTCTGGTGTGGCGCTGGGTTTTGTTTGTGTTTGGTTGTATGTTGCCGGAAGCAGTTAAGTATAATGTGTGGTCTAATATTGAGTTTGTCTGGGTTTGTATGACTTTACTGCGTGGCTATTTGTATTGTGCGTCTGTTGTATTGCTGGTTTCCGTACGGTATTATTGTTTTCTTTAGAACTGGACTTGTAAAATGTGTTGCATGGCGTATGTGCTATATATTGCTGGTGTTGTGTGTGTGTGTGTGTGTGTGTGTGTGTTGTATGTTATGTCTTTCAAACATACTCCACCTCAACATGTGTGAATATTCCTCTTAATTCATACTGAACCAATGACTAGTCAAACGTTCGCACCCTCAGTTTTCACCGTATGTATGTATGTATGTATGTATGTATGTATGTATGTATGTATGCTTGCACATATATTTTTGGATTTACTGGCTCCCTGTACGTGAAGGTTATCAAGCTAAAAATCTGTGAAATACGTCAAAATATCAATATTACAAAAATTTCTTTCGTCTTGTTGCCAGAGATGGTTTAATATGATCAGACCCTCAGGTTGTGGGTCACCACCGTAGGATTTCTCCAGATGTTTGGGTCAGTATGTACAGACGTCTGGGTTGTGAACGAATAGTGTGAAGTGTGAGCCATCAGAACTACAAGTCTGTCTCTGAAGAACGGTGAATTGGCTGTCATGAGAAAGTAAACAACACAAGGGTCCCAGCTTGGCTGAAACAAGACCTGACGGATCCTGAACAGGACACACCCGCCCAACATTTACTGACCCTCCCTCCCTCGACACGGTCGGTAAGCGTCGCCATGTCGCCCGCCAGCTTAGCCGCTGCTTGACGTAAAACTAAACTAAATACGAAAATAAACTATCATCCGTCACAAGTAATTACAGAGCATAAGTACCAACACTGTCCCTCGTGGACGTGATTAATGAGGTACTGACTAGGTGATTAGCACACAGCTCTCCCGTACCATAGAGGATCAATACCTTCCACCACCACACCACAGCACCCGGGGGGACCCAAATGCATTCCCAGGGCTCCACAGACCACTGCCTCGATTAGCAAAAGTTACCTGATTAATTGCTCCATTTGCAGTCTTTAAAAATGCAAAACACCGGCGGATTAGATATATGTTTATACGAGTTTCTAAAAGGCAGATGATATGTAAATATGACTTTTTAACTACCGGTTACTTTAAGCTCCCACAGTTCACTGCTATCGTTATAATATATTTTCTCTTCTCAGTACCATGTAGAATTATGTGTCCGTAATACAGATCATTAATATTTATGGAATATATATATATATATATATATATATATATATATATATATATATATATATATATATATATATATATATATATATATATATATATATATATATATCATGTCTTAGGACTTACCCTTCCATTATATCTCTGCACTATCTATCGCAACACTCTTTCCCTCTATCTGTGACCCCGGGCCACGTCAGCCACCCTCACACCATGGATACAGGAAGTGAAGGTCACCACCGTGCAGGAATATTCAACCAGAATACTTTCACCTTCACCCCAGCCCCATCACTCGCCCCAACATCTCAGGGAGGAAGACATGTCACGCAAGTGATGGGTAAAAAGCGAAGAAATAGCATGAATTCGGAGTGCTCCATGCAATAACGCGTGCAACGTAACCCCACGAGGGATGAGAGAGAGAGAGAGAGAGAGAGAGAGAGAGAGAGAGAGAGAGAGAGAGAGAGAGAGAGAGAGAGAGAGAGAGAGAGAGAGAGAGAGAGAGAGAGAGAGAGTGGAGCAGGTGGAAGGGAAGTTAATGAGTGAGAGGGGAGAGCACGCAGGTGAGAGGGACGCGGGTCATCACCAACAACACAAAGAGGGTGAAGAGACATACATACATACACGAAGAACCCAATAGGAACGCACACTACAAGGCAAAAGCCAGGATATATATATATATATATATATATATATATATATATATATATATATATATATATATATATATATATATATATATATATATATATCCTCACAACCCTAACACAGACATCAGACAACATTTCCAAGCACCACACGACTGAAAATAATATTCAGAAGTAAAAATATAGAAGAAAAACAATTATTTCATCTTTATGAAAGACAAGAAAGACAAAATAATCATAATGACAAATATAACTTTAAACGAGAATGGTAAGATACAATATGAATACTGTACCTCTGGATAAACCAGGACATTAGCACATCACATACTATCATACCATATCATGTTCCTAGCGCTGCTACTGCCGTCACATTTAGCTCAAATTAGGTATGAAAACTATTGGCGCGTGTTACAGGTTCTACCTAAATGACGATTTGGCACTTATAAACACTGAATCCAACACACACACACACAAGGGAAGCATAGCACATCACAATGTTTACAAGACTATACCTCGAAAGACATACACACGAATATGTTTCTTACAACAACGATCAGTCTAATAGCATAAGAATTCAACACAACACTGCATGCCAAAACTTTAAAAAACAATGAACAAAGCAAAGTTTCATAAAATACTTTAAGAAACAACATAAGAGCAATGTAACACATGCCGCAACATTACATATAAAAGCAATTCGTTTGTACTGGCAGCCGACATGGTACAGGCAAACGTATTTCTATATTGTAATCACGTCGCTTGAAAGGTAGAAATAACCTATAGTGCATTAGGGATGGGTCGACTATATCACAGTGAGAGGGGAGAGATGCACAATATGATGCGTGGAACAGTTAGCAAGATCAACAGTTGATGCCAAGAAACATGAAACCTCTCACAACACACATGAGGTGCTTAACTTCAGTACATCCAATGCCGGTAATCAGAAGATGATAGTAAGTGATAATATAGATATAACATCCTCAACCCTGTTGGGACATAGTCGCCTCATGCAACGAAAACAATGCACTCATCCACACATATTTTACACCAGAGAAAACAAACCTCTCTATACATTTTCCATGCTGAAAAAAAAAAACCGATACGCTGTCTGTATTTTATACACCAGATAAAAGAAAACAATACACTAGATACGTTTTTTACACCTGACCAAAAAAAATATCAACATACTCAATACATTTTCTACAAGCGGCGCCAACACGCATCTCATCAAGTTTGACAAGTGTTCAAGTTTTACTTTACAAAACTTCACTAATGATAGACCCCAATGTTCCTACATCTTCACTGAACCTACTCCAAGTAAATACAAGGGAAGAGAAGTCACGGTAAATGACTATAATGAACTGTGAAACGTGACATTTTCAGAGCAAATACTCCCATCTTAAATGTAAGACAATGATAATGCACAGAGACTTGGAGGAGTACAGCATGATCTGTACAGAATGTATCAGTGGCTATAAATACAGCAGGAACGTGTATGGTCTTAGAATTATCCTCAAGACCTGAACAGTGTTCAATTGTTCTTTCTCGATGAGCAGTTATAACGTGACATAACCAACCAACTAATGAGAACCTCTGTATATCTAACGTCGTATATGGCTTCTGTCTGACTGACATGTACCTATGTATGACCAATAACTCGAACAACATGCACATCCATATACATAGCGCTTACACAAGGGGCGAAATACCATGGAATGTGTTGTGTAAGGGAGACAATGTGGTATATTGTTAGAACGTTTGGTGAGGCGTGTATCCACTTTTTTCACCAGAGGCCTCAGATGTGTGGGCCATCCACGCTAAACTTGATGCTCTTAATGGCGAAAATGGACAGCCTGAGGGTGTTCATTATCCATGAGACTCAGCGACCACTCGTGGGTGTAGGATGGATGTGATAACGTGTGGTCTTCTAGTGAGAGCTGCTAACCTCTTATTAGCATACATTATAAGGCAAGGACTGCAATCACGGACACACCAGCAGCACAAAGTTTCCAGGAATGTTCAAGAATTGTCGAGTGTTTTATCAAAGCAGGAGAAAGCAGATTGTGGAACATGTGGAAGCATTTTGTTTTATCATGTCAGGCAATCGAGGATTAAATGAAACCTTACATGTAAAAATCAGAATTATGCTAAATCTTACCACAATGAAATCTGAAAACAAAATTTTTGAATAGGAAGAAAATGCAATAATCAAAACAGTAACAGTGTTGTCTTAATCTATCATTTCAAGTTATAAGTTTCTTCTGCTTTGCAAAACTTGACTTTTTCTCTTATTACTTTATTGTGTCAAGATTATCTTCCAATATATATGATGAAGGATACTTCCTCTCCAGGTCTACATAAGAAAATTTTGCATATAAATTACACGACTTTGCAAGCTCCATAAATTCCGGTACGTCATTAGAAATTTTAGCATGATAATTATCACGTTAATTGTGTCTGTTGTTGTGAGCTAAGCTATCCAGGGATCACCGGGTGGGAGTTCGTAGTGGAGAAAAGTTCCTAATTAAGAAAAGAGTTTCTAGAAGAGCAAGACTCTGATGACAACTTTCCAAGGCTAGAGAGAGACTTCAGAAGGAAGGTCTATTCTAGTTAAGGTGTTTGTTCTCTCTACAGGAAAAACAATCCTTTTAGTTATAAAGCCTTCTTGACAACTGACTGTTTTTAAAAGTTAAGGATCTCGAACAGAATTTCCTAACATGGCTACTCTGATGCAGTCTACACAATAAATGACCTTTGGATATATGCTAGGAAGCGTCCTGGAGGTGTTAGAGCGCCATTAGGTAATGATATAGGTTGAGGGAACTAAAGTCAGGCAGGGAATGGTCAAACTAGGTAAGAGATGGGAGATGACTAAGTGTTGTATGGGTAATAAGAATAGGCAAGTTGTGGGTGACAGACAGCAAGAAATGGGTCACAGATAGATGAAGGATGAGCCTCAGGATGCGCAGGAGATTGATAAGATGGGCATAGGATAGGTGAGGGGTGCGTGGAGGGTGTGTATAAGGATGTACAAAGCACGAACATAATGGACAAAGAACAGGTGACGGTTGGCGGAATGGGCAAGATGTGGAGAGGGTGGGCATGAGAGGGGTAAAGTGTGGGGTAGGTGAGCAGTGGGCAAGCCAGGAAGAGCGTGCTGTTACAGGGTTGACTTGAGGACTGATGTAGGGTGTGTGTGTGTGTATGCACAGAAACACAGAGGATATGTACACATGTTACATGTATACAAGGTTAACACAGGGCAACTCGGGTTTGAAACACTATACTCGTAACACTAAAATAAAAATTACACACAAACACACGTACACATATGACAAGCAGTGGTTTAGAATACCTGAAACTAACAAGTTGTGGGTATTTACCAGGCTGGAATACCTGAACTGTTTACAGGTCATTTGTCATCGTCCGTAAACCCTTGATTACTGAGGATGATTATGATGTGTCGTCCATCACACGCGCTAAATCATTTAACGACACCATCACTCATTACCACCACAACTTCCTAGTATCATCATTTTTCATACATTTCTATTATCATCATTATCTTTATTATTATCATATGCTTAAAAGCAATTCTTATGTTTGCCAGCAGATAATGTGTAACCTTTACAATTGTACAAAAGTGGTGTTCTGAGAACAGCTAGGGTATAATGTCAACATTGAAGTTCCCCTCTTACCCACACACATTGTTGTGACTTACTCAATGTGGGATTGTATTCATAGCGAAACATTTCGTATTCTTCGTTGTATCCTATTTTCGTCACTTTGCACTCATCAGCTATGTACCACACCAGCTTTGTGGTTTGTCTAAATCCTTGTTAAAGTTGACTCATGCCTTTCAAGTCTGTGTTTCTCTCATGTTCTCACCATAACCTGCAAACATATTTTGGTCTTCCTGGCAGGCGATTAACACACGTCATGAAGAACAATGGTTTCAGAGCTGAGCCTTGCCGTCTCAACCCACTTCAAGACGGCTCCTCTGACAGCTTAGTTTTTTGGTCATCAAAGGAATCTCTCCCTCTTCTGGCTGGCTGAAAATCCAAGTTATTTGTGAACCTGCTAAGTCGTACAGTATCAAATGCCTTCTGAGAGTTTAGAAGCAATAACCCATCTATCCATCTCTCTCGTGTACCAAAGACGTCACTCCCTCACAGAAGCTTAAGATATTTGTAATGCAAGGAATTCAAGCTACAGCTGACCACTGGGTCCTTTTCAGTCTGTTTGTGAGAAAGTAACTATCAGAAACCTACAGATGAGTGTGGCAGGTGTAGAAATGCATACAGATGATTCACAGAAAAACCTTTAAACTGAGAATTTGACAATGGAGGCCTAAATCAATAGTATCATATTTTCCCATACGACGAATCTGTCGATATTATATCCAGAAACTTGCAAATCTTATGTGGGATATGTTTGACTAAAATCATCAAGTAATGAATGTTTTATATCATGAATTACTTGGTCTTTTATGGCATTCCTTTTCCTCGAATGGTCCTCTCGATTGTAAATAACATCCACTTCCATAAGGACGTATTGAAGGACTCACGACTGAGAGAGGAGAAACGCACAGCAAATTTGGAATAAGAGGAATGAAATGAAGACAGGAGTTCAAGGAGGAGAGGATAAGTATCAGTAAAGAAAGAGAGAAAGAAAGATTCATAAAATTGAGAAAGACAAGATATAAGAGAAGGTAGAAGAGAGAAAAGATACAGAGAGAGAGAGAGAGAGAGAGAGAGAGAGAGAGAGAGAGAGAGAGAGAGAGAGAGAGAGAGAGAGAGAGAGAGAGAGAGAGAGAGAGAGAGAGAGAGAAGAATGGAGGAGGAGGAGGAGGTAGGTAGGTAGGTAGATACAAACTGTTGGGATGACGGCTATAACTCAGTTGGGTGAGCGTTTGGGTGATGGATCCCGGCCCAGTCCCAGTAATGGACGCTTGACAGCACGACAGATGCGCTCCCTTGCCAGCACTACTTCTCCGGCCGTCACTCCCCTCAGTCACTGCACACCTCAAACCCTGCTGTACCTCAACACCACAAATGACGCCAAATTCTCATAATTTCTCGTCCTCTGATGCCAGCACTTCGACAGCACCAAAGTAGCCGTACCTGTAGCGCTGAGAGACGCAGCAGACACCATCCAGGCCAACTCAGACCATTTTCTGGAAAACTGTATAAAATATAATCGTCGCTGAATTATTAACATAATGAACATTATTTTCTTAGGTTAATGTAGCATACGCGTGTGTATTTACTGATGTAAATAAACAAACATATTGATACTGAATCAAGTACAGTCAAGATACGAGTTACTGAAACATCTGAACATATCAGTTCCACACACACACACTCACGACAGTACACATGGTACACTGAAACATGGCTCAGAGCAACCATTGACTTTATTTCATCAGTAACTAAAGAATTTCTAGATTGTTCGTACCTTCTATGGTATCCATATATCAAACTATCATTAAGACTCCATTTCCAGCTCTATATCTTCAACCCAAGAATATTTTCTTGAAGTGAATCATAATGAACTTCCACACTTATGAAAGTAATTCATAAGTAATTCATACGTTCGTCAAGTGTTATAGTCCAGTTCAGATGAGAATGTTCGAACCATTGTATCTGGTTTGTTTAAGTAACAGCCAAAAGACTTCTCTATTTCCGAAACCGTATCAGTCCTGCCTCGGTATCAGAAAACCATTTTCTTTTTCGCAATGGTTATTTTGCCAACAAATTCGACAGTTATATCGGCACCGTTGCCTTAAACGCTATTATGCCGACGATGTTAATTCTCCCTTGCGTTCCTTTATTATTGGATTAATTCCATCAACTACCTATGGTTTACGATGGGGTAGGCTGAGTTAGGGCCAACTGATACATGAAGAACACTTCACACTTATGTGTCCCGGGGAAATATTATGATATTAGTTAAGTGCAAACGAAAACGAATATTTCAAAGTAACTTTTCCTAATAGATTATCTTCAATTTCCTAAATGCTACGAAGTTCATATCATTACACACTCTGCTGGATCCTTCCCCCTAGATCCAGCTTAGTAAAATGAGCCTCTTGAATCTTGATGGCTTCCCTCAGGTCACTCTCAACTCCTCTCTCTCCCCTTCCCCCACGTGTTATCATAAGCCCCTAGATAATTATTTCCATCAGTCTCGTGTATTATTCTCTACTTCTCAAACTCTTGCTTTTATCATGGGGGTCCTATTTATCTTAAACCTTCAAAGTTATCTGTAAGTTAGGCCTTAAAAGTATTTCTAAGTTGGGCCTCCATTGTATAACTTTATCACGTAAATTACGAAACGGAGACAACGTGAAAAGTTTATGACTAATGGTATTAGTTCCGGTATTGAACTCCACGATGAACGGTTACCACAAACACTGTTCTTGTGAACGGCTGTTCCCTCTACAGGGGTGTGTCTGATCCTTCACATGTAGCAATACAGCTCGCACATCTGGGATGACTTTTCTACCATCCGTCTTGTAAACATAATGATATCAAAAGACTTTTCTGTTTTACTGGCTTTACTGCCGTCATCTCTCCTCAACCAATCCTTCCCGTCTCCCACAAGGTTGTTACCCCTCTCTGTTCTACAGGTAATGCTACGGCCACTGCTCTCGTCAGCCGCTGGCGTGCGTCTAAGTTTTCAAGATCCATTACAAGAGTTTGAGTGTTATAGGATAGATGTCTGCTAGTGGACGGAATGTTGACAACCCACATGTATGTGAAGCAGAAAGAACAGACAGCAACATCCGACCAGGGAGTTGCCAACAATTGAGAATCAGGAAGGTTAGTGACGGCGGTGCAGTGAGTCAGCACTGCAGTGGCTGTCAAGTTCCTCTCCCAGGTCCAGACTGCTTTCTTTTCATTCTACTTCACATATACGTAGGGTGCCGGCATCCAGTACGCTGACAGGCACCCTTCTCCCTTTACAAATATCACTAGACAGCGTGTAACTCACAAGGCTATCATCTTTAAACTTTCTTGCGGTGAGCACTACGCTCTAGTCTTGCCTAATGGCAACATCTCTTCATAGGTATAGAAACTTCAAGAGACGGGGCCTCACGAACTCAGAAATCTCTTCCCATACAGTGAAACAGGTAATCAAAAACAGGTACAAACAGGTAAATACACAAACGAAGGGTAACACACACACACACACACACACACACACACACACACACACACACAGCCTGAATATCCATTGTGACAGTAATTTGGTCACTATACAACACAACGTGTCAACTGTTTTCGCGACGAAATGTGAAATTCGAATGAAAGCAGCCTGGCTGGCCATCCCAAAACTCATTCAGTGCACTCTCGACTTTCAATATCAAAATTCATATGAAATACTTTGAGTTGCTGTACAGCATGTAATCAGACTCTATTCACAGTAATACAAATGAATAATCGAAAACAAAAGCTGACCATGGAAAATTTTGATCACATGAATGGGCGAGGAATTTGGAGGGGACTTCAAAATGAGGTTTGGTTGGACGCTGTTTCTCTCCAATATTACCTCATTTTTCGTCACTAAACATATCCCTAAATACACTGAAGTATGTTTATTCATTTATCTTCTTCTAGTTACGACATTAGACACATTCTGGTATACTGGAATGCGGATATGACAAAGCACTCATACAATTCAGTAGTTCTGCATCGTACAGCTCTACATTTCATAACTTTCTTCTATTTTCCCTAGTCTACCTTTCCCATTCAACGCCCCATCTTCTTCCTAGTCTCACCAACTAGTTGGTAACAAATTTATAATCATCATCTACGTATTTTAGGTCTAGCCTCTGCTAGGATGATTAAGGACCTCAACGCCGGGTTATAACCACCAATTATAACCTTTACGTGATCAAGATAATTCTAAGATCGCACACGCTCTCACTGCCTATATGGCCCTTCTTTATAAGATAGATGTAATGATGGTATCAAATACCTCGACTGCTAATGAATCGTCATTACCGTTACAATTGTGGTCTTACCTTGTCAGTCGTAGGAACAAAGAACTATCCAACCAACCAATCACCGAGAGGCAGTTCGATCCTGACCAATCATCACACAACGGATAATTTTGTTTCCTTTCCTAAAGACTTTCGAATAATTTGCTTAAGATTATATCTAAGTTCATGTGACCAATATCGAAACAGAAAGAAGAGAGAGAGAGAGAGAGAGAGAGAGAGAGAGAGAGAGAGAGAGAGAGAGAGAGAGAGAGAGAGAGAGAGAGAGAGAGAGAGAGAGAGAGAGAGACACACACAAAAGGACTTAGCTAAAATTGCATATATGTATGCACACATAGCCAAGGTTACCTAAGACACGAAACCTATAAGAACGATAGTGTGACCCATATGTGAGACAGGACGACCTTTAAGTGTGATGGCCTTTGGCGTTTGACCTGACCCTTATCGGTCAGGTCATGCTAAGGTTTGTACTGTTGTACTCAAGGGTTATACTGTCACACCCAAGACAGCATCTTGTCTATATTTACCCTGGATGATGACAGCGACGCCCAAACCTTGGCATTAAAACAGTTGGAATAACATCAATAAGCCTGTTACCCATTTAGCAACAAAATTTTATCTAATGTTTTGCTTTGCAAACCTTCAAACCATCCAACAAAGACTCCTTGATCTCTTCTTTCCCTCGTTCTTATACACACACACACACACACACACACACGTTCTCACAGTTAAGATCAAATTCCTTCAACTTTCTCTCGTGTCATGAGTGAATATCTTGTTTTTCCTCCAGGCTACGGTTGTCAGTCCTTCTCTTTTTCTCCTTGCAATAGCTGTCAGTTGTGCCCTTTGAGAGACGCTTTGTGGAAACCTTCCTCGGCCGCACGTGTTAGCCGAGCAGATCCGGGGCGTCCTTACCACTCCTTGCGGCAAAGCAACACATGCTAATATTTTCTCTTCTCTCTCTCTCTCTCTCTCTCTCTCGTTTTATCGTCATGATTTTCTCCTGAAGTTTTTCCAGCTGTTGAAAAAAAATCTGTCCCTCACAATGTGCCAGTCGTCTTCTGATATACACCTGTTCACTCAGAAAGAAAGAAATAACGTTTCATATTTTTGAGGTCTCTTGAGTCTTCTAAAAAAAAAAAAAAATGGTTTTCGTACTGGGATATTCTGCCTCTCTAAAACCTTCATACTGAAGTCTGATGTCCAAAGCGAAAACATGTGAGTTATCATGGCTCTCAAAGCTTTCATGTTGATCAATCTTTATCAGACTTCACACTGATTATTCTGTTTTCTTTAGAATAAAATCGCTTATTTTGTTCCATATAAGCGCCTTATCATATCTAAGTTTATTGTTATGTGTATATATATATATATATATATATATATATATATATATATATATATATATATATATATACACACACATATGGTTTATTATTTTCATGGCACTGTAGCCTTAAATTTATTTCTTTTTATCACGCCAAGAATCTTTCTTTACTTCCAATGTCTTAGACATTTCGAAAGAGACAAGTGTGAGCCAGGCTTTACCACCACTCTCTCTCTCTCTCTCTCTCTCTCTCTCTCTCTCTCTCTCTCTCTCTCTCTCTCTCTCTCTCTCTCTCTCTCTCTTATCCCCAGACATTTCCGGCACGACACATTACGCCACGTCAGGACTGCGGCGGGAGTAAGAACCTCAGACATGATGCTCGGGGAAGATGTTCAGTCGTGTCTGGTGCGTCACTGTAGCCCAGTGTTTGGTCCTGAACTCCCTGAAGGATGAGCTTGTTTCTGGTAATGATGTTCTCCTGAAGTTGATACATTCATATTGTGGTAATGAATATACGTGTGTGTGTGTGTGTGTGTGTGTGTGTTTAACTAACAGCTTGGGTAGCTTATTCTAATCACGAATAAAGCTAAAATATCAAAAAATATATAGCAACTGCTTCCTATGCTTCGGTATTTCTATAACAGGTGTCATGTTCTCTTCAGAACTTCATTGCTTGGTGAAGGGTTCATCTCCTGCCTGTCTCATATTGTTATATAAAGCAGTTATAACAGCAGAATTATCCTTGATAACGAAAAAAAAAAAATAAGCCTTACATTTATGAATGATCAAACTTCTCCTTGAAACATTTATCACATAAAATATTTGATCAATTTCTTGAAAGAGAGACCATCGAAAATTAATGTATTGGAAGATAAGATTTAATTATAACTTCATTTCTAATTACAATTATCAAATGACCGTGTTCCATTGAAAGCCGATTTTTTTCTAATTTAGGTTTCAATTACCTGAGCTTAGCACGTAATTTATATACCTTTTTTAATAAAAAAAACTAATCAACTGAGCACACGGTATTAGTTCAGTTCATAATTTACTTGACAAAGGAATTAATTACATATATGATTATTTTGTGCAGAGTAAATCACCAAGTTTCAGATTTAATCAATCACCACAGGAGACCCAATTGGTAAGCTCCACTCATGAATTACCATGGCACATAAAGGTAAGAATCTGCTCTTTTATCTACAAAAATTATATTTCACTACAAAGGAAAAATATTATGTAAATTATTTCTGGCAAACGAAAATGAAGTATGGGAATAGAACTGGTGACATACTGAATGTTTGAATCTAATCATCCTGACGGCCCTAATTTATATATATATATATATATATATATATATATATATATATATATATATATATATATATATATATATATATATATACTGGAGCATAGGCGGCTCCGTGGTGCCGTGACCAGAGACTTGTGGGAGTAGAAGCGACGCCACATATATCAAAGTGTAGGAGCAATTGCCTCCCACCCACCCACACACACACACACACACACACGCCGTTGCCTCTCACACAAGTCACCATGTGTGAGCGAGGCAGGTAATCTGCTGCCGCACACAAGTATCCATCTTCAGATATAATGGACCTGTAAATCTCTATGTCGAGCTGTTGTTAGCAAGTGGCTCATGTAGGTGTCTGTCTACGTAATCACGAGGCTAAATGTGTACTTTCATGTACACAAGTGTGTGAATTGATATACGTGTGGACACACATGGGCCTGTATTCAAATAACTTTTTTCTGAATCATGTATTTGTTTCTTCTTCATTGTAAAAATCTTACTTTTGTTCTAGGGAAAAAGTCTTCTATTTTTCCTAATATTCCGAAGTCTAATATGAAGTTCTGTGTTTAATGATAGCATGAGCCTTGTTCCCCTGTTGCTCCTCAGTTAATTCCAAGAAGGAGTAACACATAATTTTGAACTTCACTTAATTTTCTTAGCCTTTGTTCATATGTTACTCAACTGCTGGGAACAGTTCCCGCTTACTTATTTCATTATAGTGTCAGAATTCTTGTTCGAGCTGTCATTACAACGTAGCGTGAAAACATTATGTCAGAAGGGAGTGTACATATGAAGAGATGAGAGAGAGAGAGAGAGAGAGAGAGAGAGAGAGAGAGAGAGAGAGAGAGAGAGAGAGAGAGAGAGAGAGAGAGAGAGAGAGAGAGAGAGAGAGAGAGAGAGAGAGAGAGAGAGAGAGAGAGAGAGAGGCGAACAAAGGTGTGTAATGACTTTTTCCCCCAGAGAGAGCGAGACATCTGAAACAATCTTATTAGCGGCTTCGGTAATCAACTCATGTCTGATTATACAGGAAAACTACTTCATGTGTGAGTTCATGACGTCAAAACAGCAGGTTATACATATTTTATAATGAAAATCAATTATGCTGGGAAGGCAAGAGGAAATGTGATGTGTGATTGACCAATGCAATTTTTGTACAAAACTGTTGCGAGGATGAAGAAAGTTCATCACGAGGAAAACCAAGACAAGTATTGTCTCTCTCAGTTTCCACTGAGACTGCTTCAGTGGGATCGTTGAGGTGGCCTGATAAGGTGGGGAAGGGTTGTGTGTGTGTGTGCGTGTGAGTGTGTGTGTATGTGTGCATAAGATGAAGCAGAGTAACCATAGCAGACCTTCAGCTCATGAAGGATAAACTGACCAGTAAAGACAACTTGCGGTTACCAGGGAAGGAAGGTCATTATTTACGGGATGAAAGAGGAAGGACACCATTAATCTATAACCAACTTTAATGGTAAATTTTCATCCTTATGGAGACGCCTTTTCTCAGTGCCCTGTACTCCTCTAACTCCACAACTGTTGATGAATGATAAATGTTTGTTGGTCTTGATGATCATGAACAAAATGAACCGGCACTTATCACTGCCATGATTAGAATGAGAAGAAATGATACAATGTAAACACAGGGGGCCATAATGACCAGATGATAGGTCAACACTGGCTTGTGCCATCATGAGGTGAGGCAGTCCAAGGCTGTGACAAGAGTGACAGAGTCACGAGAAAAAAAAAAGTAGGTGGAATAAATGAAAACAGACGAATGTCTTATTAGTTGGCCATACTGTTCACTAAGCGTGTAAGTTCAAGTGGCGGAGCCGCTAATGTTATGTATGTATTCAAAAAAGAGGAGGAGGTCGCTTGCCTCGAAATTACCGACCAATTTAGTGGTGACCTCGGTAACTGGAAAAATCTTGAAGCAATAATGGCAATGCGGTTCCAAGTCGCCTTGAAAAACAGTCATAAAAGATTCACACACAGTATAACCTCACTAGAGACGCTCAGGTCTCAGAAATTTACTTACGTTTTTATCAAAAGTATCTAAAGCAGTGGACAATCAAAGAAGAAATTATGATGATGTTCATCTCGATTTTATTGAACTTTCCTACGAGTTGCCACTTGAGAAAGTGTTAACCTCGACACATATGATGGGACGAAATACTAAATTGGATTAATGTCTGCTTAAAAGAAGAGGATCAGCAGAAAAGGAGTAAAATCAGGCAAGTCCCTGGCGGTGTTCCACAGGGTTCTGTCCTTAAGCCTCAGTTATTCATACTATAAACGACACAGTCAGAGAACCAGTGATAAAACTATGTTGGATTAAATACTCATTCCGGAGGAAGATTCGATAGCCTTGCACGTAAAATACGCAATACGCTAAAATACGCAAAATACTGCCAAACTGGACAAAGAAGCGGCCAATGCAACTTAACACCAATAAGTGAGTAGGAAATATAAAGGTTTAAGGTATGTGTTTCAAGACGCTGAGACAATAAGTAAGTATGCAAGATGGATGGAGCTGGTCAGAGGAGTATGGAGGCCCAAATGCTAGTGCTGCGTCAGGAAACAGATGCCCAGTAATTCTGTACCACATAACCCTCCACATGCTAGACAGGCCTGAGGACCCGTTCCCTCGCAACGAGACGAACCTCGTCGGGTCGTAGGCCAAATGACACCCACAACCACCTCCTAATCCTTTCATCATCAGGGCCTCCTGCCACACTCCTCCCTCCCCCAACTCGACCCTACCCCTACCAGCCCAATCACTCTCTCTCTCTCTCTGCTAATTACGTGTGCGCAAGTTTATCATCAACTCCCAAGGCACAGTGCCTGTCCACGTTCCCCTCCTCCTGATTGCAGCCAAAATTTTGCTAATAACCAAATTGGTATTGGATGTTGGATCATTCCCAAAGCGAGAGGCTCAGAACGATTAATATATATCATTATCTTTTTATTTCTGTTTCCGTGAAAACATAAGAGTAAATGCGTGTTGAACATAGACATAAAGATAAGGGTGTGTGCTGAATATGGACTTGATGATTAGAGCAAGTGCATGTTGGGTATAGATAAGATACGAAAACGTAGACCTAAGGGAAGGGATAAGCGCGTGTTGAAAATAGACACACGCGGTGTGGTATTTCATCAAGATGAGTGCGTCAGGTAGTTTATTGAGGGCGCGCCAACTGAGGAAGATTTGCCACAACTCTGAATAGCCAGGCTTTGTGATACCAGAGAGAGAGAGAGAGAGAGAGAGAGAGAGAGAGAGAGAGAGAGAGAGAGAGAGAGAGAGAGAGAGAGAGAGAGAGAGAGAGAGAGAGAGAGAGAGTCTTTATTCTTCCTCCATATAGTATTTATCAGTTTGTTTTTACAAATATTTTTCGTTGATTCTTTCCACCTTCTACCACCCTTTCCGTCTGTCAGTCATAAACTCATTACTACCTGATTCGCTTTTAACACCAATTTGTCTTGCCTCTGGGACTGAATATGCTGAAAGCAAAATTTCAGCCGGAAAAAAAAATACACCCGCTAATCCACTTTACGCCTCATTCCTTTAGGGAATATTCCTTTTCACGCGGGTGGAAACGTTTTTACCTGTTTTATTTCCTTTTTATCATGAGAGAGAGAGAGAGAGAGAGAGAGAGAGAGAGAGAGAGAGAGAGAGAGAGAGAGAGAGAGAGAGAGAGATAATAGAGAATAGGCAGCACTGATGTTGATGCTACCATCATCATACCTTTTAATGCTGCTTCATCAATTACTACTTCTACTACTACAATCAACACAACACTGTAATTATTACCTCTACTGTGAAAGCAGCATCGTTGTTGTTATTTTCTGCTTTTGTACAACCAATGCACTTGTTTATCAAGTCAACATTAATACATGGAAGAGAAAGTCTTCGTTTAAGATGGCCTTTTGAATCGTCGGCAGCCATTCTTCTGAGTAACTACTGATATCCTAGGTTGCAAGGTCCTATGAGGGGTTTCGATTCGGTTACATTTCTTCAACCACGGGATTATATTCCATTCCTATGGTCGACTAATCCACGATCTCCTCCTAAAGAACATCTCTGTAAAACTGACTTGTGAAATAGCAGGTTGTTGCATGTGTTTTGCCAGTGTAACAATCTATACCACATCTAGAGCTGTGGAGAGGCGATAGACAGAAAGAAGTAGAATAAACCGGAGCCACGACCACACATCCTCCATGACGTAGGTTTAAGCTGTCTCCATTGTTAAGGGAAGGATGAACATCTAGTATCTCATTACCTCACCCTCCTGCAGTGGGTACGAGCCACGTACACAACATTGGGATCTGACCCCACAAATCAGGAAATTAAAAGACTCTCGTCAAGACCTCAGGTTTCTCCAGATCCTAAATCACGATGCTTTCTGACCGGGAGGAGCTTAAGAAATAATCCTCCAATCAATACGATCTCACAATCCTCTCCCCACAGCGGAGGGGCAGTTTCAACAGTCTTCGTTTTTAAGCCTAGCATTTTATGGTTAAACTCAAGCAGTTTATACTGCTGTTACCTGACCTTCATGATGTATTTTGTACGACAGTCAACGCTGAATACGTGAATAAGATCAGGCGAATCTACAATACTTTAGTCTAAAAGACCTGATAGAAGATAATACAACTAGATAATTTTTGTAGGATATATCATGATGAATTTTCTACCAGTCATCGCCAAGATTCATAAGACCAGAAGTCTACAATACAACATCTACAAGACATGGATAGAAGAACATAACCGCTACAACAACCTGGTCTCGTAGAAGCTGTCATACGTACTACCTGTAGACAGTCATCTACTCAGAACTAGCGATGAAGCCTGTGGATGAGTGTGCGATTGTCTGGTGAGTTCTTTAGACGCGCCAACTTTGTGGTTTCATCCCGTGGGTCCAGTTGATCGACAGGTGCGGAATTGAAGACACACACACAAACACACACACACACACACACACACAGAGCGAGGAACCACGACAATCCATCATAGTTCGTGCAAGTCCTCGATTAACGTGTCCAGCTGCGGCGAGGTGGTTAGACGTGGGTCAGCGCACTATTAACTTGAGAATGAAGAGCACTGCAACTCCCATTGTCTTTCACATGGTGATATGAGAGACCAGAAGAGGCTAAAGGAAAACGTTATTTGTTTCCTTATACGACAACTCTCTGAATAATAAAATGAATACTCACATTATCAATGCCTGAAAAATGTTACCTACAGTTGGAAGTTAAGATACAGAGGTTAGGAGACATAATGTGGAATCATCAAGATATGTTATATACAGAACTGAAATGAGTTAAGCCATGAACAATCGAAAATGGATTATATTATTGGAAAACGAGAAGATAATTGCCTGTCCTTTCACAGAAGGCTTACACATAAATACTTTTCTATATACGTGCTTGCTTTTCCCAGCCTTGGAGAGGAAGCGTCAAGAAAAGACGACTGAGCTTTCAAGGTAAAATCCGCAATTTGTTTCTTCTTCTGTACTTAATCTAGGTTATAATACAGGAAGGAAGGAGTTCGAGTTTCCTCGCTCCAGTTCTTCTGAGTCGCGACTTATGACGACAAGCAAGAGATACTTGGGTTGTATTATGTTATCCTCGTCCCCGGGATAACATAAACAATAACCCTTAAATTCAACAGCAAAACTGCTGGAGACGAAGACAACAAAGTATATAGCCTGCATGACGGCTGATTCATCTTGCCAACGTAATGCACCATCAGCATACTTCAGCTACCAGACATAGTGGGAACGATAACACTGGTCTTGGAGAGACATATTCTTTACGCGCTCGTATACTACCTCTTTTGACTGACGTGTCGAGAGCGTGATACGTTATCAAAACCTTCCCTGAACGTTCCATTAGAGCGCCACCTGGTGACAGTTCCAGAGGTCTCCTCACAGACGCAAGGGAACATAGGAACGACACGAGGTTGATGGGTCGCCCTTTAGGGAGACGTGGAAATCTCTCAAAAATGACAGCTACTGATAACCTGGGGCACAGTTCTTGTTAAACGAACCTGTGTCTTTCCAACGAGGAATAAATACGTGTTTCTTGATTTGATCCTTTTATATATGTATTTGTATGTATGTATGTATGTATGTTGTATGTATGTATGTATGTATGTATGTATGTATGTATGTATGTATGTATGTATGTATGTATGTATATAATGTATGTAGGTATACAGTCAATACGTTATAGACAGAGCAACAGTCTGGATGGAAGTTCTTTACGACCAAGGCATGAACTCCCTCACCTGACCTTATGCTTTTCGGTAGACGAGACTGAATGATTCTCACGGGATTTCCCGGTGAGTGTCTACTACCAGTGTGATACGCGTCTTAACTCCGTTCCTTCTTCGCAAGTTTAGTAAATATCTAACTAACGAATACTGACGATTTTTCCTAATGTAAGGAAAGTAGGTTTTTTCATCATATGATGTGATAGGTTAGTAAGCAGAACATATGAATGTGTTCTGCACGTTGCTTGGAGTTTAACCCTGGTGTATGTGTGTGTGTGTGTGTGTGTGTGTGTGTGTGTGTGTGTGTGTGTGTGTGTGTGTGTGTGTGAAGGACAGCAACCGAGCCAGATGACTTGAGGTGACCTACTTGACAAAGGGGCAAAGAGGAGTAGTCTAATCACCACTTGACGTCAGTTGGAGCTGAGGGAGAGTGGGTAGAGGAGTAATGAACCCCCACGCAGCGACATCATCTCCCACCAACATCTTACCCTAACTCGTCGCAGTTAATGTTACTCCATGTAAACAAGACTCCATCTGAGGCCAGACTAGAGCCTCATGAACCTGCACTACCAGTACCCTGTGGGTAAGAGACAGATGGCGAGATAGAGAGGCGTCCTCACTGTATCTTGGTGTTATCTAATGCTAAGGTGCCCGAGGTGGCAATGTGTGACAGCTACAGGGAATACTAAGAAGATCCTTGTACTGACAACTTTTCATACTGGAACTGACTAAAGAGAAGTGCACTTCTTTTTACCCTCTGTGAAATTCATTTGTAGGAAAAGGATACTTCGATTTGTATCAATATCTGAGATTGAATTTCACTGCACCGTCGAAACCAGTTTCATTTGGTGACATAGAGCACTTTATCTTCTGTGTTAATAACTATAGCGTTAGTAAGTTTAGAAATATAAGTTCAGTTAGTCAAACTGAGGCAGGGCAGAGCCTACATATGGTCCCAGCAGGACCCGATCATTATGAGGAAGGACGTGTGGAGACGACTCTATTAGCCACGTCCAGGTTGTCCCCACACCTACACCTTCTTTAGTTGTCCTGTGTCTCCAATTAAGCACACTAACCCAACTGAAGATGTGTACTCCAATTTCAATAGGTAATATAAGGTGTAAATATTTTTCTATACATAGCCTTGTCCATTCATTTGAAGGCAATTTTGAAACTCATCAGCAACAAATCTATTTAACAGGTCTTCTAATGTGGTTTCCTGCAAATACTAGTCACTACATCAATCCTCAGATCCCTTTCACACATAGGATCCTGTAATTCTTATCTCCTGCAAGATTGTATACATAACCTGACCTGATGGTATCTTCATCGTTTTGCAAGTCATATATGCAAAATAGGAAGAGCAATGGCTCCTACGCTCCAAGACATCAATTTGTTGACTGATTATCTTTTCCAGCAGACACAAGCAGTGTTGGTTAGTGGTACTAGCCTACAGTTTAATGTTTGTCTCTGCTACATTTCGTAAGAATAGACTCAACGTTTAATCCCTTCTACATCCATGGTACTAATACACCTTCCAAGTTGTTCTTATATAACATTCCAAATAGCCTTCAAGTGTTGCCACAGACTCTTGGAGTATGTAAGGCAAGATAGCATCAGGATCAGGCACCTTTTATGGATTCAGATCCATCTAGATCTCATCTCAAGATCTCGATACTTCCCATGAACTCGCCTCGATTCCATCTAGGCATTGCTTTATGTTCCGTAGAATGTGAACACACTTTGCAGCTTTACTTTCAGTTCTTCACTTCCGTTCTTTTCTCCTTCAATAACCCTTCCTAGGTTCTGTAGTCTCATTATCTTGCCTCTTATTCATACCTGACCACGAAGAATTCATGGAACGGTTTATGAGTCTCATTTGCTTTGTTCAAACTATTTTTCTTTCTAATTTTTTTTTTTGTCAAGATCCTTCTCCTCTTCTTTCCTTTATCTACTAGTGCATTCTTTCTCTCTTTACCTTTCAAAACGCCTGCTGGATCTTGTGCCATCTGTATCTTTTTCCCGGAACACCTCTGCTTTACTTGACATTTTCACAACTATAGATGAATTATGTCTCTCTCTCTCTTCCCTATCCCCCTCACTACATCTCCAGCCATTGGCACCCATCTACTGCCTCCCTCACTATATATATTTCACACACCCTTTGGGAAGGCTCCATACTACGACAGCGGCATTGCATGTCTCAGTTTATGGTCCTAAGGAATTTATTCATTTTACAAAGTTTCCTCCGTTGTGTCTCCTCTGGGATTTCTCTCTCTCTCTCTCTCTCTCTCTCTCTCTCTCTCTCTCTCTCTCTCTCTCTCTCTGGTTACCCATGCGTGTCCACCCTAAAACTAATATCCTGTGACATCTGTGAGTCATGTTTATTGGCACAAACTTATAAAATACCAATGGACAATACCCTAAAATTCATTTATGGATATAGCCATATTTTGTTTTCGGTCCCTGCATACTGAAACTCTGCTCGAAACATTATGAAGCAACGAAACTCTGAGGAAGAGAAGTGTCCCATAATGTTTGGAAGTATTGAACTATCAAATGCATTACATCTACAGATAGTGAGTCTTTGTTCAACGTATTTATCTAAAGGCACCAACCTACCACTGCAGCTCAGAACTACATACAACGCGCCAATTTCTTTTTTTTTTCTTCATCATTTATGTAAATATAAGATAATATTATCCTCGTTTTTTCCCGTAGTAAATACAGATCTTGGAGCTGCATCTCTTTCTATTTAGCCTCCAGTAATACCACCAGACAGACGCAGGGCGCCTCCCTGCCCCCGCCCAGCTGAAACACAAGACCCCTTCCTGCAGGCACAATCGTGAAGGCCAGGCGGTGGCGACCATACCACGCGTCCTCTGAGATTGCCCAGTTCCTTGGCATTTATAGTCAGGGTCTGAACCCTGGCGGGGAACCCGAGCCCCGAGCCTCGCCCTTTACGACTCTGAACTCCAGTGGTTTTATTCCAGTGTGTCTGCCAAACATTCACACAGCAAACTCCAGCCAATAAATTAACGTTCGCTAGCGCCATGTATCACTCTGGAACTAAACCTTTTTTTTTTTTTTTTTTAAGTACGTGCTTATTTCACTGGTGGGAGGGAAAAGAACACTGACCTTACAAGACTCACAAACTCACATTCATGACCAATTACCGAAGAGACAGGTATTTTTGGCAGCCAACATGGCTTCTCTGACTGGCTACACTCATGCGGAACAAAGGCGCAAGCCAGCATGGGGTCTGTGTCCCTGGTGGCCAAACATTGAACGCCATTTGCGTGATAGAGTGCGTTTGTGTGGCCCCTCCCCCGGGCCCTTTCATGCTTGCTAACTCACAAAGCATATGGTTATTGCCACTATAATCAGGCCTGTACTTTACTCGGGTTATAGTTGTAGCAACTGTACCCCTGGTAGTTCAAAAAACTGTACTGTAATTAGCCCTGTGGCTCATGGACGTGTAGTTAGTTAATTAACATGGTGAGTCCCAGAAGGCGTGGTTACTTTCACTATAATTAGCCCCTAGGGTCGTGGAACGTGAACATCATTGTCACTTAAATGGTAGTTCATCGCGTCTGGTAATTGCAGCTATAATTTCCATGGTGATTCGGAGACTTTTATATGGCTGTCGGTAATTGACATAACGTATCATCATTCTTTATGTAATTAGTACAGGGATTTGAGACGCGCTTCACCTTCACCTCTGGAGAGGAAAGAAGGTTTAAACAATACTTTCCTTATGTACATTTCTTTTTATCTGGTTTACGTAGTGTGGTGCAAGTGATTCTAAATAGCGTCAGGAAATATAGTTAGATCTCTCTCGTTTTCCCAACATCACCATGTGAATGTGGTCGACTTTAGAACAAGAGATCAACGACAAACGAGGGCGATGCTTCAGGTCACGAAACACGTTCGTTTTCGTGTGTGATCTCGGTTAAATGATGAGAAAAAATAATGACGCATTCAAGGGCCGCCCAGGTCGAGCGCACTGGGTCAAATCGTGTTTGCGGCAGTCGGTCCACAGTCAACCCAGCTTTTCATCCACCCTTAGACGTTGGTCAATGAAATGGGTACCTGGCTTAGGCTAGGGTATATATATATATATATATATATATATATATATATATATATATATATATATATATATATATATATATATATATATATATATATATCGTTACTGAGATGGCCTTGGTTACGGCTTCAGTTGCCCGTGCCGTCTCAACTAACATAAAGAAAAAAATCCCTGTGGGAGTGGGCTAAAGGATATTACCGCATGGGGGAGTGAATCAAAGCACGTAATTCCTTGCGGGGATAAATAAAGAATGTATTTCATTGTGGAAGTAGACTAAAGCATGTAATTCCTTATGGGATTTCGCGTAAGAAGGTATCTAATTCTTTTCCTTCAGAATAGTGTTCTATCAAATCCTTGTCGTGGATCTCGTACTGAGGGAGGTACTCACTTATCTAGAAACAATGCTTGGCAATATTACATTAGCCCGAGATGGAGTAAAACACCTGTAATGATCAGTAAGCCAATAATACCTTGCTTAAAGAACGTAGATGTTTATCCTAATGTATAATCACCATCCTGACTAGTAACTACCATGTTTTATATACAGTTTTCTAGATATATATCTACAAATTGATTACCCACTGTAAACCACCTGGGCTCTGCGTTTTACTTGAGTTTATCACACTATAATGAAGGTGTTGGTCCACGCTACCTCCCCAGGGCAGACTTGTCCAACAGGTTTCTCTGTGGTACCTGTTCGTCCAGCCATGTTTATCTTCGCACAAGTATACTAGGCCACGCACACCCAGCTGCTAGGACGAGCCCTAGCGTTCTGTTCTGTCATGTATGAAGTGCCAGTGTTGCCCCCCCCCCCTTTGTACACTGTAGAAATGGCAGTGGTATATGTGTGTGTTGCATGCTGTAAGGACCTCAGCAGTTTTACTCTTGGCTCATTGTGAGTAGTTTTTAACTTCATGCTTGTAATATATATGTACACACACACACACACACACACACACGCGGGAAATTGAGCAATATATATATATATATATATATATATATATATATATATATATATATATATATTTTTTTTTTTTTTTTTTTTTTCAAACTATTCGCCATTTCCCGCATTAGCGAGGTAGCGTTAAGAACAGAGGACTGGGCCTTGAGGGAATACCCTCACCTGGCCCAATTCTCTGTTCCTTCTTTTGGAAAAAAAAAAAAAAAAAAAAAAAAAAAAAAAACGAGAGGGGAGGATTTCCAGCCCCCCGCTCCCTCCCCTTTTAGTCGCCTTCTACGACACGCAGGGAATACGTGGGAAGTATTCTTTCTCCCCTATCCCCAGGGATAATATATATATATATATATATATATATATATATATATATATATATATATATATATATATATATATATATATATATATATATATCAAAGCACCATCTAAGTACAACGCTTACAGAAAGAAGTGTTCACTCATTACACTGCAGGATCAGTCTGTAAGGCATCATACAGACCATCGAAACTATACACAAGATAATCTAACTTATGTCTTGTGTGGACAAGCCTGGGTCACAGCAACTCAGTCCAACAGTAAGATCATGAATCGATATCATTAAATCATATACAGAATATTGAAGAAAATGTACGAAATAAGAACATTAACCAAACCTAGAACAGCAACACATATCATTTTCGTAATAGTGATTTCAACACTTGCAGATAAGGCATCTCTACTGTATACACAATACTGTTACAATGACGCATGCATAAAACAATAACTTACTGCATATACTTAACAATATCAGTACAGCATATTTAAACCATCAGGACTGTTGTTTACCCCTAAAAAAGCACTAATGCATGCACACACTAATACAAACACACACACACACACAAAATAAGAAGCACAAACTTGGCCTAAAAGCAGACAGAAAAAACTCCACCACGAAAACTTTTGCATGAAACAGGACCAGCAACACAATGCACAGATCACCAGGGAGAACTAATGCACCACAACACATAATTTATGCAATACACAACAACTGTAATTTGACACTGCTTTATGCACAACACAAAAACACACACACACACACAAAAGAGAAAGATTCCCAAAAGTACTGTACTTTAGGAAAAGCGAATCTGGAAAATTCATATCCCTTCCTGACCCTAATAAACAATACTTCATCAACCAGCCAGATTATCTAATGTTTAGGAACTAGTGAAAAACCACGAGGCTACCTTCTCTCTCTCTCTCTCTCTCTCTCTCTCTCTCTCTCTCTCTCTCTCTCTCTCTCTCTCTCTCTCTCTCTCTCTCTGACCCGTTTCGCTCCCCCGTGACCTAAGGGAGGTAGCTATAAAAACAGGATACAAAATATGCATGGCTGGAAAATTTGGTTATGTTGATGTGTAAA
Organism: Panulirus ornatus; assembly: GCF_036320965.1. NCBI lineage: Eukaryota > Metazoa > Arthropoda > Malacostraca > Decapoda > Palinuridae > Panulirus > Panulirus ornatus. The sequence continues at coordinate 4,644,932 of NC_092276.1, forward strand.
AAATACGGAGCGAGATTAATGCTGGCTCTAAAATGGCAGACCCCCGTGTACAGTAGATGGCTGGTGAAATATTAATGTTTAATTATTACATGTAACATGTGAGCAAACGTGACTACATCTGCATGGACAGATAAGCGGAGGCCGGTGACATGGAGCGGATGGATGGGATGGATAATGGAAGGGACGGAAGAGCGCTGGTGGGTGAGTGCTCACGTCTCGTCTCAGTAAATGATGGGTTGACTTAAGCAAGACGAACCTCAACAAATCAACAGTGAAAATAATTATGGTATTCACTAACATGTAAGTCAGGTAGGAGCACGAGAGGTACAATCTCCCTTCATAGAAATATTTCTACTTGTATTCTTCCATTTACGACGGGAGTCATATAATGGTGAATTTACTCTTTCTGACTTTTGATGTTTTACGTTTAACTTATCACTGGATCCACGTGTGTATGACATAGCCATGGTCTTAAGAGCCACAGGAAACTTCATTTATCCATAACCATCGTTACGAGAACCACTGATGAGTATGCTATTAGATACAGGGAAATTGTTAACGTCATATTCTCTTACAACCACAGTAGTACTTGGTGGCCGTGAACGAGGGAGCTCTTGCCTCACTCACCAGTTGTACTGAAGGAAGTGACACATGTTTGCCAGACCTACAACATGCAGGAGTGCCATCATGTTGCCTCAGTATGTTGTGGATTTGGAATATAGTATCCCATTGCTGTCCTTCAGCAGACAGCCTGTTCATACACCATCACGTCTTGTGTTATCTATCCTTCTCAAGTAACCCCTCTTCACTATATAGCCTTATCATAGACCATCAGGTCTTCCATATTTATTCTTCTCTTGTACTTTCCCTCACTAGATAATCTCCTCACAGACCATCAGGTCTTGTGTTATCAGTCTTTACCATGTACTCCCTTGACTCTCCCACACTCCCCATTTTTATCGACCCTGGGAGCAGTCTGGTATATAACTGACCCACAACAGCAACAAGGAGAACACGAGACGGCCAGGGATAATGACCGGTTTCCCTTTGTCGGATCAGCGTCATGAGACCTTCAGTTGGGAGGATCAGAGACATGAACAGCTCTGAGATCACAGGCGAGTATTGACTCGTGAACAGATTACTGACTTACGGGGATGTGAAATGGTCGAGTTATTGAATCGTTGAATTATAGAATCACAGGTTTGCATGATCAAAGACTCTGGCTTTTGCGAATGACAGACTCACAGGATTACTGAATCATATGAAACTACAAAATCAGGAATTGTAGGTATAAATCCACTAAATTATGTAGCTGGATATCATAACAGATATCAATGTAACAAGCGATTCTATCAAGTGGTGCCATTTATGTCACTCAATACAGTGTTAATGACGCAATCATCTTGTTGACTGGCAATCGAGAGAATAGTGACCAACGTTGTGAAGTTGACCAGTGACCATGAGAGCAGTGATTACACTCACACACTCACATTACACAAGGAAAGTAAACGGTTAGTCACCCATGAGTGAAGCCAAATCATTTCCTTCCATTAAGAAAATTCTAAATCATGAGTAGTCCAAATTCATGGAAGTTCTCGAGACTGAGATGTGATGAATTTTTCGAGAGGAATGTCGGATAAATATCAGAAGTGTGTCATACTTTTCTGGTGTGTTTGTGAGGTGTGGTCAGATAACAAGGCCCCAGTTTCTCCCCTTACACACCCCCACCCCATCCCCTGATCACACCATTTACTCTCTCTCTCTCTCTAGTTCCCGCCTTCCTTTCCTCTTCAACATTTTCCCTTCCTTCTGTCTCTCATCCTTCGAAACCTTTTCTCAAATCATCATTTACTTTCTCTTCTTCATCCTACATTTATCATTAATTCTTTTCCTCCTATTCATCTCTTCTTTATCATCCTTTTACCTTCTGTTTCTCATCACCTCTTACTTTCCTTTCCCTCTTCCGTCCACCAGTCCTTCTCTGCTCCCTGCACCTTCTCAGCATCGCCTGAGATCCCTGCTAGGGACCAAGTGAAGGCTTTGCCTACAATACCTGAACATTGCACTGTCTATCCTCTATTTCTTCATTCTCCCTATCAAATTAAACCCTATGAAAGGAACACTTAAAGTCGATTATTGCGAAACCTAATCTGTTGTGGCCCATTGACTCTTGATGCATACACTTTGCTCTAAGTCAATGGCTGGGCCAAACAGGATACGAGTGATTCAATGAATATTCAAGAAATTCAGAGCCAACTTGAGCAAGTTCACGTTGAAATATCTGGGAGAAAACTTTTCTGAAATGAGCAGTTGGATATATATCAACATGAGAGAAAGAAGAAATACTGGAGATTAGAAATGATGATAAACGGAATGAAAAATAATTCATCTGGTGAACGCAACTCAACTCGCTCTTCGGCAGGGAAAGTAGAATGGAAAACAACAATACACTGTGATAGCCAGACCACCAATATATTACTAGGTACTACAACCGGCCTTGTTAGAGTCGGTGTTCCCAGAGGCAGAAACCAACGATTGGAACGAGCAAATTATTCTTATCTATCTCTCTTTCTCTCTATCTCTCTACTATCTCTGCAGGTAGCGCAACAAAGGTAAGGGCACTGGTTCAGATAATGGTGGAGCTACGGCCACGTGATAACAGGTTTGAACTCTGACCTTTCTGATGGGGAGAGGAAGGAGGAGGAGGAGGAGGAGGAGGAAGGAGAAAGGGAGGGGAAGCAGACTAGTTCCCAAACGAGCGAGTTTTTCAACCTATCTTTAAACCTCAACCACTTATAATTAGTCATCATTACAACGTAATTCTATCAACGGGGTCGTTAGAGAGATTACAGTAATTACAGTGGGGATTATGCAAATATCTCAGTGCATACATCCAAATTTTGTTTGCCTGTAATCGTTTAGTGGTCTGATGCCGATATTATCTTGTTTGTAATGGCTTAAATGTATGACTTGAGGTAAGCAGTTAAGCTGATGGTGCACGGAGAGAGGCCAGGGACTGCTGGATAGTGTTGGTGAGGATAGAGGACAGACCTTAAGCGGATGGTACAATGACAGAAGCCATAGCAAAGAAACTTGTCCTAAGTTAATCTATTGTGTTTGAGGATGTATACTATACAAACTGTGTTTGATCTCTTCTTCACAATGACTTGTGAATGTATGCACTTCTCTACTTATATACGTACACTAAGTAATACCAACACGCGATGCAAAGAGCAACAGACCAATGGGTATTTTCAAGGCTCTTTGTGATAGTGGAAGAGATCAGGCACACAGAGCTTATTGTGGTACAAATAGGAAAACAAACAAATGACTTGAGGAGAAATGCTATCAAACTTTGTATTGAGCAAAAGAGACGCGAAAAACGTCATACGTAAACTTGAACAGGAAGATTTGTCACGACGATCCTTAAACGTATCTATGGTGTTAACTCCAGCTTTTCGTACTGGTTGTAAAGAAAAAACAATATTCCCAAAATAACGAATATAACTACTTTTTAAGTATTTTTCTAAGACTATCATATCACACGATGATGGTAATCCCCCACACACACACACACAAAAAAAAAAAATCCTTTCCTTAAATCCTCGATCATAACAAAATCCCCAAAGAAAATGTGAAGAATTCCCGTCCAGGTGTATGAACAGTTCAGTCAGTCACTTGGAAGATATCCTTCCCTACGCCGTCGGTCACACACACACACACACACACACACACGGCCACAATCACCGGGATATGACGATTAGAGCCGCCTCACCACAGCTCAAGGATTAAAGTTTTCATTTAGGAATTCAAAAGCAAGTAGAAAAGATTAATCTGGAATTCAAGACGTTATGAGAAGATGACTACAGAATCTTTCAGTTATATTTTTTTTGAAGAGAGAGAGAAATAAAAAAAGAAGTGGAGCTTTTTATTCCGTATAATCTGGACGTAATCGTCAGCTCAGAAGGGTTTAAAAGGCTGAGAGTAGATGAAGACTTCAGCAATGAGACAGAACAACTTGGAGAATATAGTATTCTGTGAATCCTGGAAACAGTGTGGGTGAATCTCCGCTACCTGGTCGTGTATATATCACCGTAGAGAAAACGGAAGAATGCTGCACCCGAGAGATCAGATCAGAAAATGGGAGGCTGTTTTCATTTAATGAACATGAGAATATCGGATGGAAATGAAATGTATTTGAAGGTTAATTAGAGGTATAAGGTCTCATTATCATCAAAGGAATTACTTTTGTGCAATTATAATGCAAGATCAGCTTCACTGTAGAGCCAGATATCCTACACCATTAGTAGACCGAACACATTCTCAGCGGTCATCCTCGGGACTTGGAGAGCCACCATCTTGAGGAAGACATGGGTCCCGGGTGATATATGAGGTACAAGATATAATACATGCAGTAGGGTGAGCAAGGTGAATGAATCTTGGACGTATATACTACACCTCATCTTGGAGATGATTTTGGCTGTCTTCTTTGTATTAGGAAACACGTATCTTGACTAAACGAGAGAACACCGTACCAGAAACTTTATAAGTACGACTGTAGTAGGAAGTACTTTATAATGTTACTGGTACCCAGTTAGGGTGAGGGGCTCCTCCCCAGATGGTGAAAGGTGGAAATTTCTTATGTAGTGGTATATGTAAATATAACCGCTTCCTCTGACTGCTGTCGTATTAGTTACATACACATCGCTTGCAACCGAGTTGATCGTGAAGAACTGATAGACTGCAATGATTGACAGTAGCCTCGCTTGACGACTGAAGTGTGTTCAGTGAAAAATTAAGATTGACTTCTACAAGTGTGGAAGCGTTTGTCTCATGTCATCACGCTGAGCGCGGGTTAAGGTGTGTGGGTGATGTTTGATGTTCCGAGGTTGTTAGATAGTTAAATAGATATAGACAGACAAATGGTGGTGTTTCTACGGTTAGTACAACGCTGGAGTGACATCTTTCTGACAAGGTGTCTGAGTGTTCACTTGTCATTAGTTAGTTTTTGCCCCTAACTGCGTCTAATCTATTGTGGCTGTCATGTCAAGCCGTGAGTGGTTGCACAATGTATTACAGAGATCACACAGGGTCTTGGTCTGACCTGTGGACGGGTTGTTACATAATACAAAGTTGATTTATGAAATAACCTTATGGTATAGAAAGTATTGGGGATAGGCCACTCAAATAAAATGTCAAGAAATGGCACAATACCTTATCGTTAAGGATAAGATACCTGAAATTTTGACACTGTCCATTTCTTTTTGTATATGGTAGATAAGTTTTCTTTATGTAAGACTGTAGGCTTATGTAATGAGAGTATTCTAAACTGTAAGCTTATGTCATACGAGAATTTTAAGAATCTCTCGGAAATCAGCTTATAATGAAGCGGCGTTTCATGACCATCTCGAGACCTGATTCACGAGCTCAGTAACAAAAGAGGAGTCGTGGTAGCAGGCGAGACAGCTGCTGGAGACCTGGTGGTCATCTGGTCTCTCCATCGTCTCGTTTAAGGAGACCTTTCACGGCTACTTGGTAATCTCGTCTGGTCATGGCCATTCTCAACCAGCCTTTTAACGCTATAATGGCCTTTCTCGGAGCCTGAATGGAGACTTTAATCGAGTGGCCATAAAAAAAATTTTCATTCGTAATACACTAGTGAGCGAACTGATTTATTTTCACTTTATCTCACAATTCCATTAAGAATAAAGTGAAAAAAAATTAATTAATAATTCACGTAACTCATTAGCCTGGGATGGAATTCATCAGCTTTGACTTATCAAGATTTAACAAACGTGTATCAATTATGAGTAACCTAAAAAGAGAGGAAATTTTACCATGGTTTTCAAGTCAGCCCCTAAATAGCCTTGCCCCTCGAACATAACATAAAACATCTTATAGTCCACGCGGGAATCTACGTTAACTGTACTTACACCTTCCTCAGTGCGGCAACACATGACTGAGTAATGTATTAACTGCTGTAATTATCACGAAGGTTAATAACGCAACTAATTAGTTCAAATGCAACAAATACTCGCTATTACTCTCAAGTGAATGTTGGCAGTGTGTGTTGTACTGGCGTAACCTGAGCAATATCTCAAGAGAATTTCGCATACGTTTATATATACATGTCGGTACTCACACACGCTCCGTGGTGTAGTGGTTAGCTTTACTGACCATGAATCAGGAAGGTTCAGCCCGAGGTCGGACCCTTATGGGGTTTGAGTTGTAGGCGTGGCAATCGGCCTACACCCAACCCAGGTGCTCATCCTCTTCTCTGGGCTGGCTGACAAAGATACCTAACTCAAGCCTAGGTGTGAGTATGTCAATTACAGAACCAGACACACACTATTTCCATAACCCACGGGACATGTCTCGTTTCCTCTGTTCCCCAGTGAGAAGTATCCCATCCCAAGCTACTGATCGTAATCTGTTGTCTTTTCTTCTCATCATTAACTCGACCTTTGTTCTTGTTATGAACGAGACGTGTTCTCTGGTTTCCCTCTGTTGTTGAGCGTGATATTTTCTCTTGTTCTTAATCTGATGATAACGAGGATTTATCTTTGTCTAATCTTACTTTTGATATCAAGTGAGTTTTCCTTGCGTTGTTTTCTTCCTTTTATAAAGTGACCTATCTTCGTCTTGCTCTTCACGCAATAACGAACGCGATTTGTTCCGTTTCCGACAATGAACAATAAGTTCTCCGTCTGCTAATGAACCCACCCATTTTTTCCCCTTATTCTTCCACCGACACAATATATTTTCTGTCATGTTGTCCCTCTCATCAATAACACACTCGACCTACCCCGCCGCCGTTCTCTATTCATCTTGACCGCGTTCTGATCATTGTGTTCATCAACGTTTTCTGAACTCGACCTGTCTCGTCGTGTTTACCGCTGCACTTTGAAAGCGACGACACGTCTTCCTCATCATCGCATCCTGTACACGACCACCCTCGTCGTGTATCTCCTGAAGGTGGTCTACGTCGTCGTACATCATCCAAATGCAACTTTTTTTTCTCTCTCTCACTCTCTCCTCGCCCCCGCCATCTTATTCTGACCGCGATCTGTTCCCCCTCGTGCCTTACATCGGGTTCCCTGGGAAGGAGAAGTAACAAATCGACGGTGTCCAGGTCTATGGCGGCTGCCGGTAGAGTTGGGAATCATCAGCCACAAGAACCGAGGCTTTCCTCATATGTCCCCAGCCCTGGCAGCTGTACCTGCCAATTCCTGTCACTTTTTTCCTCTCTCCTCTTTTTCATTTCAGGTTGTGGGGTGGGTGGAGGAGCCCAACTGGCTGCTTCATAGATTTCCATCTTTATTGGGACTGGTGATGGTGATGGTGAGATGAAGAGGATGGAAGGTGGGTTGTCCCCGGGAAGGATAGTTAACAGGAGACCTGATCATCCATGGCGAGGTTGTCTGTGGTCATAATCTTACTTGTGGTGGAAGTAGAATAGAAAACAAGAAAGCATCACCTCTCCCACCTCTCTCCGGCTCAACAGCCTTCAGCTGAGTAGGATCACCATGAAGAAAAGAGAAAAATTACTGCCGTGGAAAGTTCATGAAGTGTGACAAAGGTTAGTTCTCTTACATCATCAGGTAATGATACGGGGTATATCAAGGGCAGGAGGGTATGTTCATTACAGTGTGTCCACTATTACTGCTCACGTACGTTCTTGCACATCCATGACTTTCCTGTATCATTAGCTCTCTAACCCTCACTGAGCTCTTCACTATATTTCTCATTCTCTTCGTCCTTGACTTTAATATGTCCTCAACACCATTTTCATGTCCTTCTTCCGCCTCTCACTATATGTACTAATTCTCTTCATGTTTCAGTTCTACCTCCCTAGCATTTTCATCTTTAACTCCCCCGAGGATATCTTAATGTGTCGTTCCTTTATGTTCGCAGTCAGGAAGCAGTGTTGTGTTTCAGCGTACGTTCGTCTGTCAGTCGTTGTGTTCGCTCCCATCTCTGCCTGTGTATCAACACGTCCCACTGTCACCCACTTCACATGTAACGCTTGATTCGCTTTTGTATATATACATATTCTGTGTGTATATTCATCGCCACCCGAATGAAATCGAGAAATCGAACACTTGTTCTCTAATTTCAATTAAATTTCTGACTTTTTTTTTTTTGCGCGCGCGAATGACAGAAACATGTTGTTAAAAATGGATTTCATTATCCCCTAACAATTCTTTTCTTCTTTTTTTGTTAACGTTGGAAGCGAAGCTTTGTGACACAGGTATGTCAAGTGTTGACCAGACAGTGGTGCTATCGTTGGCCAAACACCCCTTTACTGATGTTGTTAATGTTGTGGTTTTTGTACTGCTGATGATGAATGTTGTGGTTCGCTCGTTTGTACCTATTGTAGATTTGTGGTCATTGTGGACGTTGTGATTCCTGTGCTGGTTGTTTAGGTCATCTGTATCTTTTGTTCGTGATAGTTGACCCTGGCGGTAACATAACTGGTGGTTGGAGCAGTTGTGGATACGTATAACTTATCGTAGCGGTTGCAGCATATGATATAACTAATAAAGTCGGTTGTGTAGTAAGTGATATGATTCATCTATGATGTGGGTGAGTTGCTGCTTCTTTTTTTTAATCAATGAATTTGTAGCAGATAAGATCCAGGCGGTTTTTTGAGGCTACTGAGGATTAGATATAGTTTTTTCCCGGAGAAAAATGAGTAAAAACGTCTCAAATGGATTTGACGAAGGATATAGGCCATAGGAACAAAATGCGAGAATAGTAATGGAGCAAATTAATAAAGACTTATATACAAAACCGTTCTCATGTTGGTTTCAAAAAACGGCAAGATCGTCAAAAAAAAAAAAAAAAATCTTTTACCAGATGAAAGTAAGTGAATGCATCTCTGTCAGGCCACAGTAAGTAATTGTGACAAAATGTCACTGTTGATGGTTCAGCACAAATGTTGAAACATCCTCCTCTGAGATACTATACTTATAAGCGATCTTGGTAGCAATTATCAGTAAAACTCTAAACAAAATATGCAAAAGACTGAATGAAAACGATAATCTAATTCTGGAAAAATCTGACGTATCAACATGAAACTTAAGAACAACTTTGATAAACCTGAAGAATCAATATAAAGTTGTATAAAAACGAAAGTGTTCCTAAACAAAACCAACTAAACATTATGACACTGTGTTACTAAGTACCAATAACGTAGCCTTAAAAGAGTCACTAAATATTACGTAAATGTGTTGATGAATAGCAAAAGAAAAAAAATAGTACTGATAATAAAGATGATGAAGGCAATAAACAATTACATAATAGTGAAGGAATTCAAAACATACTTGAAATTAAGAAAATTAATAGAAAAATGTGTAAATAAGATTAGATATGAAATAAATTAATGAACATGAGCTTCAGGGGTGAATAACAGATAACCAGGAAAACGAACTACAGAATCAATATGATGTAATTTGAGTGTAACTAACCAGGTGCTAAAAACTCTGTATCTATAATTAACTTGTGATAGGAGGAATATGCATCAACTACCATGTAAGGGGCAGGAGTAACGGCGCTTGATGAAAGAAATTACATATTGACCATAAAACTATATTCCTTCATGATATTCCAGGTGGGTCTGAAGTAGACATCCTCCACTGTGGCCCTATCAGAATTCTCTCACTTCATTCCGATATCACAAAGAAGATCCATGATATATGTGAAGATATTATCTGTTTCTATAGCCAAACTCCTACTGTGAACTTCACAAAGACCAGAGCAGACGCTGGAGTCAAAGTCAGTGAAGCCTGTAAAGATGAAGTTATGCTGTGTTTGCTTGGCTACGACCTAACATAGATGGTGACAATAATCCTAGGCTACGACCTTTGGTAGGTGGCAAGAATGAAGGATATCGTGTGTGTGTGTGTGTGTGTGTGTGTGTGTGTGTGTGTGTGTATATATATATATATATATATATATATATATATATATATATATATATATATATATATATATACACACACACACACACATACATACACACACACACTGTGGCCTAAATAATGATCAATGAAAAATATTTTTTTTCCCAGTGCCTTGGGATGGGTCAGACAGCCTCTGAGCGTCACTCAAACATCCTCCACCAGTGTTAGTGAAACTTGTGACTTTCATGGACTTGTAAAAGTGTTTCTTACATTTTCACCACAAACTGATTTGCATCGTCGAGACAAACGTCACTGCCGTACACAAATGCTTCCTTTGTATTAGCATAAAAACCATAAACGCCCTCATCTTACGGAGGAAATGTCTTGGGAACTAAGAAATGGCATTCAGAGGGACAACACAAATGCTAAACTTCGAAAAATGTCCACTTAACCGAAAACAAATTCATATTCATTGAATAAAATGATACACGAAATGTGGGAATTCGTTTTCTTAACAATCATAATTCTAGGATACATGTACGAAGGTGGGCGTACATGATATGGTCCACCATGGACCACAATGGTGCAGACCATGGTGGTGGGCAGTCTGGATCCCTGGAGAGCAACACCTCAAACCAGAGAAAAACATTGCCAGTCAGAAACCCGGAAGAGAGACTTTACTTCTGCTAATATTTTTCAGAACTACTGGCTCCTTGTAAACATCTTGTAAATATACAAATATAAGCAAAATATTCTACAATATGGTAAGAAATTGGTGGCTTGATAAAACTTAAGAGATATATCGAAGATATAGTAGTCAACTACCGAAATTATGTTCATCAAACTTACCTTTCCTACAGATGAATATAGTAAAGCAACAGCATTCTAACACAACTATAACATTGCTTAACATGAACATCATATATATTACATCATAAAGATCACTTTACTACATCTTAAAATGTAAGGTTTTTAAGTCCACTTACCTTGTGACATAAAAGTATCATGCATGCTACATATAACATATGTATCATGAAGGCATATAAACATAAACATTATTCTTGTTCTACGTCTCCCCTGCTATTTACTTCTATGGCCTAGCTGGCTCCCGTTCTAGAATTATAAACATTACCACCAACACTCACAACATACACAGATGACGAGGAAGGGTAACTAACCTAGCTAACCTACACTTCTGATAATAAGAAAAGTTGATTGATATCTACCCATGATAACTCGCCGGGAAGAGTCGGTACTGTCACACGACATTCCGGTAATCATTGGTCAAGTGGCCGACTCCACTCATGGGAAAACTATTCAAAAAGTCAACTGTTTATCTTTCCTATATCTATCTTGCGAGATGGTAACTCGAGAGGCTTCGTGCACTTGTGACGTAGCTGGGTTCTACAGCTGGCGGGTCATTGTACAATCAAGTCCGCCCTCGGACAATACACATCTACGGAAAACAATGTTTCTAAAGTGAGGGTAATGACGAATACCTGCTGAATATCCACCTATCCGCTTATATCCCGAAATACTTTGGTATTCTGTACTCGTTAATATAGCCACCCCTCGTTTATCTGTCACAAAGACTGACGATTCTGAGCCTAATCTGCTGCAGGACTGGTAATTCTTCCCTAAGCAGATGCATTACACGTGTATACAACTGGCACGTCGAGTTAGGTGTCTTCTAAATGGACAATTAACATTTACGAGAAATCGAAACTATGATTCCTTAATTGGAAGTTTCTTAACTTCCAATTAAGGACAATAATTGATCTGTTTCCCCCTCGCAACACCTGGCACAACGTATGGTAGTCCAGCAGCTGTTACCGTAACGATGGTAATAAACCCATTCGTCACTAAAGTCGAAATATTCAATATGGAATACTATATATTCTGCTTGTGTCACGCTCAAGTAATATTTGATCTCATAAAATTCAAAAGCCATTTTCCAAATCTTATTAAGAACCTTAACCTTTTCGTTTGGGTCGTGTGCCGCGACACTGTCATGTTCACCTTCGATAAAATAGAATCAAACACTAAAGAATACTCGGCTAACCTTATGAACTCCATACCACGTAGAACAATGAACAAATATCCTTTTTCGTGCGGTGATTCACATTTGATAACTATTGTAACGTTTTAAAGACTTTTAAGCCAAAATATACAAGTATGGCCTCTTCGCTGGAGAAATTTTCTCTAAACACTATTTCCTTAATTTTAACAGACACGTCGGTGGCGTGGAACAAATTCAATTTTTGTCACGGTGATGGAGAAATTTAATGGCCACGTTTATATTCTGTCAAGAAGAATATTTCTGGAAAGATGCTTGTGAATGAATGAACCGTTATTATTTGTTTGAATCTATTTCAATACCTGACACATTTCGTAGCCACTGAAATGTCTGTGCCTTACCGTATTACAACGAATATTATGTGTATGAAGAAACTATATAGCCAGAAAACGTAGGGAGAAATTATTAGTTTTCTTTATGCAGAAAATCAGTTAAGTGCACTTACCCGTTATACTGATTTCCATCCATACGTCATTCGGTCGATTTAAATATCCATTTAAGAAGATATGTTGTTTATCACTTTCTTTATAATTTTTTACAACTTTCTTATCATCTTCCTTACTGGGGATAATGGAATATCACAACTCGTATGTTTTCCGTACTTAATGCAGACCACTAACAAAGTACACTCCAATAGGGATCAATTAAAAACATTTCGTATTCTTATGTCCACATCACTTAAAGAACAGTTAAGGTCACATATGTAATAAGTCCAGAGCACAGACTAACTAATGTTGACCCAACAATCACAAAATGACAACTGACCACATATGACCAGTCCTCACCGCGGTTTAGTTCGTTGCTACGTCGGGTGCTCGACTTCCCGGCTGGATTTCTAGATCATTCCGTAAGGGACTGTTTCTTGCTTGATATTGAGAAAAGGTAACACCTAGCGATAAGTTACCATTATTGAAGGAATCCAAATTTCGAATGTAAACTGTCTCGAGTTAATGACTGTTGTTATTCCCAGCGTTGTCCACTGGGGCCTTCCCTTGCAAGTGGGACGTCACTCCTATTGACGGTAACGTTGTTGTGACCCATATGATTGTCACTCGTACGGAGCGCACGATCTCCCTTATTACACTCAGAGAGCCACCATTATTCTCCTTCAATATAGCCGGGTCCTCATTATAATCGTTCTTCATGACCAAAGATGATATCCTAAAGCTAAACTAGGGTCCATATGATAAATCAAATCACGATTGGAAAACACAATAACACTTGAAATCCTCAAGTTTAAATTAATCGTAGGTTAATGCTAGACTTAACACTTTTAATGTACGTTGTCCCATTAACTCCAGCAAGAATCAGTACCTCACGGAATAATCTAGAAAACCGCCAGCGTGAGGGGGAGGAGGACACCCCCCCCCCATACACTCACACCAACACTTAGGCCTAGCGAAGGTGGCAGTCATCCTCTGTAGCTCAGTGACCGTTGTGCCGACGTGGTCAGTTAGTGTTTGTTGCGTCAACATGGCTACTTTGTGCGCTGTGCTTCGTATTGTTATATCTGTAGCCTTAGTTTTTTTTTATCATTCACTTGATAAAGGGTGAAGAAATCCGAAAGTGATCGACACTGAACTACTTAGTGTTAGTGTTGTGACAATAAAGATGGAAAATTTAGATGTGATATTCCATTGTCCGTAGTAAAAAAGGATATGGATACGAAAAAAATAACACTAGAAGATAATAACCAACAAATTCGTTGTGTCGTTTATAAACTTGGAATTTTTAATGGCACACGTTTTAATACCCAAGTGTTCTTGAACTGCTATGTGCTCTGGTTCAAACAGGCTTGACCGATTACAGTAAGGAGGAGGCTGTATGTGTGTGTGTGTGTTTGAAAGGGGGAATAACAGCATCGTCATATATTTCACAAGTTGTGGTCCTTAGAGCTGCCTTAACAAGTAAGCGAAGCAAGGAAACCAATATCTATCAATCGATATAATTCATCACGAAACATCCTGGTTGACCCTTAAGATCTCCTGCCATTTATGATAGTTCTCTCCTAGTGTGGTAATATCAGGGGAGCCAAGACCCCACCTGTTGGTTAAAACTGCCTCCCCCTTTGATGTAATGTTTGTAAGGAAGGACTTAGAAAACGACGTGGTGACCATCTTACTCGTCGCTTTGGTTAATTAATCTCAATTAAATATTCTCTCCGACCATTGGCCACACCCACCTGAGCAGAAGTAAATAATCTCTGGCCAGCCCCGCCCACTTGACGACGCTCGGGTGACCACGCCCTAGATCCGTGAGCTCGACTGATTACACACGACGTCCATCATGCCAACATAATTACTCAAAATCATAATAATGATAATTATCACAGTTTTCTCGTCCTACATATGTATAAATCATATAATAACCTGATCGATTATGATACGTTGCTTGATATAAGGTTCGGAAACAAAACGCTTCATAAGAATCTAGAAACTTCCTTGAGAAAGCTTGTTTTAAATGATAGCTTCATTCAACGCTCTGACGGTCCTATGAAAAACGTTTTCAAAATGATGTTTTCTCTTTTTACATTCGTCTGTAGTTATTATATATATAATAGACTTGTTGTGGTGACAATGTGATTACTATTTGTATGTTACGGGGCAAAAGTTTTACACTCATGCGTGTATGCATGTGTGTGTGTGTGTGTGTGTGTGTGTGTGTGTGTGTGTGTGTTTACGTAATTACCTATTTGTAGTTTAGGGGGAGGGAGTTCTATTCTTGTGACACCATGTGTGTGTGTGTGTATGATCACTATTTGCTTATTATAATCATTGTGTTCCTTCTCAAATTTCTGCATATATCCGTTGTCTTTACATCTATGTTGGTATATGCACACCTACACGCACATACTGTAGTCCGAGCCTAGAACCCATTTATCGACTAGCCCCGAGAGAAGGATAACGGCTGGGATTGGCTGTGGGCTGACTGGCGCACCGAGGATTCAAACCCATCCTGACCCGACCCCGGGCAGGCCAGTGATGATTCATGATCAGTAACAGTAACCACTATACCATGGAGGCCCGTGTGTGTGTGTCAGAAGTTAACAACATAAACAGTAATCAACATGACTCCAATAGGACATCAATTCGGATGAATTCCATGGAAAAGAAAAAAATATTTGAACAAAACTTTGCATCGTAAATTTCCTCCATTGACCCATAAAACTATATTTAGGTAAATAAAAATCTCAGTAACAAAGGCATACGATTCACGAATTACCGAGTTTAAAAAATAACAAAATGAAATATGCAAAAGCGAGAGTTCAGTGCAGCAAGTTATACATTTTTTCTTTTTGTTTATGTGAACAATAGTGAAAAAGCAATACGGACAAGAGAACTGGTTTTAAATGGTTCAGACTGCAGTTCGTTTATCATCTGTGCCTGAGAGGGATTCGAACGAGGTACACTGGTATGGAGGGAGCCTCTTTCTTTAAAGCGGGTGTCGTGCGAACAAAGTAGACAAATGTTGTTGTTATTGTAGAAAATATCATCTTATCATTATCAGGCCCAGTGAATTAATTTCACACGTGCAGTAAAGTACATATGTGCATAAAGGTGTATAATGGACCTCTCCCAGTAGTAGAGTCCCTGAATTCTCGAAGTGTTGACCCCATCCGCACGACGGTACGACCCTTTAGCACGTCGGTACGACCCTTAAGCACGACGGTAAGACCCTTGAGCACGTCGGTACGACCCTTGAGCACGACGGTACGACCCTTGAGCACGACGATAAGACCCTTGAGCACGTCGGTACGACCCTTGAGCACGACGGTACGACCGTCGGCTGCATTGGCTAGATCTTTGACCTGACCCTTGAGGGTATTCCAAGGTGAAACTTAGTGTACGAGTGTGAACCTGTTGTTCCTAGGTGTACCGTAGGTAGTTACGTATGTGTAGTTCCTGTACCTTGATGCAATTAGGTGTAGCCTCGTTTGTATTTTAGCAGATACAATTTGCATCTTAACAAATTTACATTACTAACTACCTCAACAGCTTGTGAAACATCTAGTGACTTATATAGGATAAGGCAGGACAACCAGCCACCACCTCCTTATTCAAATTGGTCAAGGTTGTTCGTATTTGACCTGCACGACCGTTAATTACCCGGGGCAAGTCTACAACATATATAACCTTTTAAAACACTGAATGGTGTATCTTAATGGCAATACATATAACCTCTCAATTTGCCTGCGTTTCTTCCTTCTACTAACCTAAATGTTACTTTGGCACCAGCATTTGACATCAAGCTTCCCTACCTCTCCTGTTACATGTTGCTCTTGATAACTTCCTTCAGAAGAGGCGACAGCACATAAAAATCACATCAACTATCAGCGAATGAATACATTACCTGGACAAGATAAAAAATATGGTGTTGTTGGTCTACGTGTGCACGATATACCAATAAAACTCGGGAAAGACATGATGAGACGCATGGCGGGAATCCTTGAGTCGGCTAAAAATTCAAACGTTGGCAACTGTTGCAATGGGAAGCTCAAAGTTTGAGAAGAATCATATTTAAAGTATTTGAAAATTCATTTCTTTGAATTCAAAGAATATCATGGGATGATTTAAAGTTTGAGAAAGTTAAAGTATATACCATAGTGAAACCTAGTGAACTATGATAAGACACAATTGTACAAATTCATTGAATTCGTGAAAGAAAGAACTTGTAAAAAATCGAATTCACTTTTCGTCATACTCAAAAGTGTCGCCCAGGACAAGCGATTACAAGTGCACAACAGTCGTCAGGTGCAAAACTTCAGGTTATTTTTTGTACTATTTTCCGTAGTGAATAATTCAAATATGAATACCCTTTCGACTCTTTATTTATCAACAAAGAAATATTTTACTGAATACTGAAATGGGATTCCCGAGTTTATCTTCCCACTTAAGTTTAGATCATCGTATGGCAACGTTATGCCAGTAGCAGTTTTCTAAAAATAATTGTTTCTAGTATTAATTCTTTAGAAACGACTAATTATCACTTTCTTGTGTGATATCAAATTATTTCCATCAGTAATAGATGTTGCCCTTGAATTCATGTTCTTCTAAGAGGTGATTCATAGACAAAACTGAACGCCCAACTCATTTTCCCGCCAACTCTGAAGTGTCGTCCGGCAGTGGCGGATCATAAAGACAGAATATCTCTCGTCATCTGCCTCATCTAAGTATATTTGCTTGTGTTTTGTGATACATTGTGCTTGAAACTACTTCAAGAACTCAAAGAAATATATCACCGGCAACAATACAACACAGAACAATTCAAAAGCTTGTTGCTGATGATTACTGGCAACTGTACAGGACAGTGAGCTGTGAAGTCATGATCGCGGTAAGTACCCTGTAGTTTGACTTAGAAAGATGTTGTAATTATGATTCACATTTTACCTATCCTAATGGGAAGCTATGTTAAATATTTTATGAACATCTGAAATAATGTTCGGTATATTGTATCAGATTAGGTAGGGTAATGGGGTATTTTATATTGGGTGATGGAATAGGTATTGCTGGTTTGCCATTTCTTATTCCATGAATAATCTATCTATTTTTGGTATATAGGAAACGAAAACTTCTCATAGTAGAAACAGTTTTGAAATGATCAGATGCTTAGATAAGAATTGGTACAAGAAACAAAATTATTTTCTTAATAGCTTCAATATGGGATAACGCTGCCATATGATGATTTTAACTTTTGAGCGAAGATAAACTTGGAAATTCCATTACTAGTGTTCCGTGAAATATCACTTCGACTGTTAACGAATAATTAGTCGAAATAGTATCAATATTTATGTCATATACAACAGTTAATGACAGAAGAATAAGCTTGAGTTATGCATATTACAATAATTGTGTTAATGATAGTTCGCTCAGGCTGCGTTTCGCCCTTTTATGATTATCTTTTTCACGAATTATAAAAGATATACATTGCTGTTATTTAATAAGTGATAGGTTTCAATGTGTTGTACATGTTAAATTTTTCAGACCAAATCATCATCATCTGATATTTTAGGAAGTTAAAGAAATGAATTTCCAAACACTTTAAAAATGATTCCCGCCAGCCTCAAGCTACGGTTGCAACAGGTGCCAATGTCTGAATATTGGCTGACTCAAGGCTGCCTACCTCCCATGCGTCAAGGTATCATGTCTTTTCCGAGTTTTATTGGTATACCGCGCGTGCTTACACCGGCAACACTATTCCTTACTCTTATTTCGCCGAGATAGTTGATTTATTTTTTCATCACTTGTTGCCTATTCTGGAGTCAAGACAATACGAAGGGTAATTGGGTATTGTATATTATAAGGTAGGATAAATGATGATAAGGATATATATATAATGTCAATCAAGCAAGAATAGGGCGACTGTTTGGTTATGTATAAGGGACTAGTCGTATGTGTATTCATAGGCCATTAGAATCTTGACTTTGAAATTACTGATAAGACAGTGTTTTAATGGGTCTGACAGACAGGTGGGACAGTTTATAGAGGAGTAGGATAACAAGGGAGACTTAGGCCATATACAATGTGTATGTTTATATGTATGCATGATACTTATTTTTTATGTATATGATTCTTATATGTGGTAATATAAGGTAAGTGGACTTTAGCCTAACTTTTTTATGATGTATTTATTAACTGATCTTTATGATACATATATATATATATATATATATATGACCGGTGTAAACCCCTTTGCTCACCAACGAGAGACGAAGGGTATTCGAGTACATAGTATTCGAATAGTCATTTTCCTATTAGGGGCGATCATAGCCTAGCAGTAGCGCTCCCGCCTTTTGCACAGGGTCCTGGGTTCGATCCTGGCTTTTGGAGGTATGTATGTTCTATGAAGGTGCGCGTTCATATGCACTTTGTTCGTATTCATATACCTCCGCGTTATACGGTTAGGTTCGGTAAAATGCTATCTGCTGGGTGTGTGAGCCTGATGGGAAATGACCGGTGTTAGACCCCGTTGCTCACCACGTGAGACGAAGGGTATCCGAGTACATAGTATTCGAATAGTCATGTATGCATGATACTTATTTTTTATGTATATGATTCTTATGTGTGGTAATATAAGGTAAGTGCACTTAAGCCTAACTTTTTTATGATGCATTTATCAACTGATCTTTATGTTTTATATATATATATATATATATATATATATATATATATATATATATATATATATATATATATGACCGGTGTAGACCCCTTTGCTCACCAACGTGAGACGAAGGGTATTTGAGTACATAGTATTCGAATAGTCATTTTCCTTATTAGGGGCGATCATAGCCTTGCAGTAGCGCTCCCGCCTGTTGCACAGAGGTCCCGGGTTCGATCCTGGCTGTTAGAGGTTTATATGTTCTATGAAGGTAAGTGCTCCGTATATATATATATATATATATATATATATATATATAATGTTTGATTTCAATAAATTCATATTTATGTTGAAGATGCAGTAGGTTTGCTATAGAAAGATATCATTTGTAGGAAAGGTACGTTTGATGAATATAACTAGAGTAGTTGACAACCAAACGCCTGCTGCAATATATATATATATATATATATATATATATATATATATATATATATATATATATATATATATATATATATGTATTTTTTTTTTTTTTTGCTTTGTCGCTGTTTCCCTCGTCAGCGAGGTAGCGCCAGAAAACAGACGAAAAATGGCCCATTCACTCATATATATATTATTTCAGTCTCACGTCACAGAGAAGGTACAGCACCAGTTTCTAGCTAGGTGGTCTAAAGGTGCAACTTCTGCTTCAGGCAGGAGAAGCACACGAACCCACATGTGCTGTTTGCTGAGTAGGGTTTTAACCACTCAGCTAGGGAGGTACGAAAGAAAAAAAGAAGGTAAAGTTTGTAGCTCACACTGGATCATGCAATGAACCAGAACTTGATTTTGAAATCTCTTTAAGAATTAAGCATAATATGTACCTCAGGGTTGTAAATCAAATCTTAATTACATGATATTAGATGATTACTTCATACAGTCATGGCCTGTTTAGTGTTGGGCTCTGGGCCTCACTTTCTTGTTGCTGTTTTGCAGTGGTGGAGTTTATGGTGGTTGTGGTGATGGTGGTGTAGTGGTGGTGATAACTTTTCTTGTTGGTAGTGGTGATATGGTAATGACAGATAAGGTTGTGTGATGTTGGTGATGGTGGTTATTATGATGACGGTGGTAGGGTCGTGGTAATTGTGGTCATGATTGTTGTTGTGGTAATAGTGGTTGATAGTGATAGTGGTGTTCATAGTGATGGTGATACTGTATTTAGGGGTAGTGCTGTTGGTGACGATGGTGGAGCATATATGACTGTGTTGAAGTTCTTAAACATTATTATTAAATGAAGGTAACAAGTAAAAAGTGTCTTATTTTTCTTGACATTTCCATCATGGGCTGATGGTTGTTCTTTTAATATCCTTTCAAACACACGCGCACACACACACACACACACACACACACACACACACACACACACACACTGCATTTATATCCAAATCACTAAATTGCATTATTGGGTTAGGTCGTACCGTCGTGTTGAAGAATCGTACTGTCGTACTCAAGGATCTAATCGTGGTGTTCAAGGGTTTTATTGTGCTTAATGAGTCTTAACGTCGTGCTCAAAGGTCGTTCCGTCTTGATGAAAAATCTTGCCGTCGTGGCCAAAGGTCGTTACGTCGTGTTGAAAAATCGCACCGTCGTGCCTAAAGGTTTAATGCCAGCAGTTGTATGAGTTTCACTGGAAGGAGTACAAGAAGTGGAATTTGTTTGGTTGGTCTAAAATATTAGCAAAACAACGTTTCAACCACACACTCTCGCACTACTTTGGTTATAGGTAAGCTCTGAGTATACGCAGAGAGGAATAGACTCAGCTTAATGTGGAGGGGTATTACCAGAGATACTATAGTTTAATGATATGACGATATCCTGCCTCCATGTATAATGATCAGGAATTTAGGATATTATTATCTGTTATCTGTCCACATATGCTGGTCTCCAGCAGACAGTTATCCTCGTCATAGACCATCAGGTCTTCTGTTATCTGTCCTTTTCTTCTATTGTCCTCCAGCAGACAATTATCCTCGTCATAGACCATCGGGTCTTCTGTTATCTGTTCTTCCCTTGCATTGTCCTCTAGCAGATAACCTCGTCATAAACCATCAGGCCTTTTGTTATCCGTCCATCCCCTGCACTGTCCTTCGGCAGATAACTTTGTCACAGACCATCAGGCCCTCTGTTATCCGTCCCTTCCATGTACCGTCCTCCAGCAGATAACCTCGTCATATACCATCAGGTCTTTTGTTCTTTACCTTTCCCATGTACCAGCGAGCAATACTGTATCCATTCACAGGCAGCGATATATTGTAGCAACCTTTTTAACCCCCTGGTAAGGGAGTGGTCTTTCTAAGACCCTGTCTGTAATCGGATGAGAGGGTACATATACTTCACCAGGGGTTGCGTATAAGCCGAGTTCCCAGAAATGCTTGCCGGATGGCCGCACAATATTGGAGGAAACTGAGATCAAGCGTTGGTCGTTTGTGCTGCCATTAGTCTGCTCCTGAAGACGCTGTTCGCATGCTTCTCCCGATGTGCCATGGCATGCATGCTTTCCTAAATGGTGACGTATACTCGAATGTGCACCAGATATATCTCATCCGGAAGGATCCATATTGGTTTTTTACAGTCAAGGAAAAGTGCAGTGCATTGGAAATATTTTTTTCCTCCCTGCCACAATTATCGTGGTACTGGGGGGGAGCCAGACCATTAGCAGCAACAGGAGAGCATTAAAATGTGATGTGCAAAGGATTACTTACAACGACATACCGACACAAAGACAAATTAGTCGAATTAACAGCAGTAAAACAGCGAGGGTCCGTGACACTCCCCTTGGTCATTCATCAGCAATATTGTTGCCATAACAATTACTCTGGCGAATTTTCTCATTATGATCCAAATGGAAATTGTTGTTGCAATTTTTTTGACGTTTTTAGTTGTGTAGGTAGTTGTTTTTTCACATTGTTATGTATGTATATATATATATATAT
Source organism: Panulirus ornatus (assembly GCF_036320965.1). NCBI lineage: Eukaryota > Metazoa > Arthropoda > Malacostraca > Decapoda > Palinuridae > Panulirus > Panulirus ornatus. The sequence goes on from NC_092276.1 coordinate 4,666,984, forward strand.
ATATATATATATATATATATATATATATATATATACTTATATATATATACTTATATATATATACTTAGAAAAGCAAATGGATTTGTATGTAGCATTTATGGATCTGGAGAAGGCATATGATAGAGTTGATAGAGATGCTCTGTGGAAGGTATTAAGAATATATGGTGTGGGAGGCAAGTTGTTAGAAGCAGTGAAAAGTTTTTATCGAGGATGTAAGGCATGTGTACGTGTAGGAAGAGAGGAAAGTGATTGGTTCTCAGTGAATGTAGGTTTGCGGCAGGGGTGTGTGATGTCTCCATGGTTGTTTAATTTGTTTATGGATGGGGTTGTTAGGGAGGTGAATGCAAGAGTCTTGGAAAGAGGGGCAAGTATGAAGTCTGTTGGGGATGAGAGAGCTTGGGAAGTGAGTCAGTTGTTGTTCGCTGATGATACAGCGCTGGTGGCGGATTCATGTGAGAAACTGCAGAAGCTGGTGACGGAGTTTGGTAAAGTGTGTGGAAGAAGAAAGTTAAGAGTAAATGTGAATAAGAGCAAGGTTATTAGGTACAGTAGGGTTGAGGGTCAAGTCAATTGGGAGGTGAGTTTGAATGGTGAAAAACTGGAGGAAGTGAAGTGTTTTAGATATCTTGGAGTGGATCTGTCAGCGGATGGAACCATGGAAGCGGAAGTGGATCATAGGGTGGGGGAGGGGGCGAAAATTTTGGGAGCCTTGAAAAATGTGTGGAAGTCGAGAACATTATCCCGGAAAGCAAAAATGGGTATGTTTGAAGGAATAGTGGTTCCAACAATGTTGTATGGTTGCGAGGCGTGGGCTATGGATAGAGTTGTGCGCAGGAGGATGGATGTGCTGGAAATGAGATGTTTGAGGACAATGTGTGGTGTGAGGTGGTTTGATCGAGTAAGTAACGTAAGGGTAAGAGAGATGTGTGGAAATAAAAAGAGCGTGGTTGAGAGAGCAGAAGAGGGTGTTTTAAAATGGTTTGGGCACATGGAGAGAATGAGTGAGGAAAGATTGACCAAGAGGATATATGTGTCGGAGGTGGAGGGAACGAGGAGAAGAGGGAGACCAAATTGGAGGTGGAAAGATGGAGTGAAAAAGATTTTGTGTGATCGGGGCCTGAACATGCAGGAGGGTGAAAGGAGGGCAAGGAATAGAGTGAATTGGAGCGATGTGGTATACAGGGGTTGACGTGCTGTCAGTGGATTGAATCAAGGCATGTGAAGCGTCCGGGGTAAACCATGGAAAGCTGTGTAGGTATGTATATTTGTGTGTGTGGACGTGTGTATGTACATGTGTATGGGGGGGGTTGGGCCATTTCTTTCGTCTGTTTCCTTGCGCTACCTCGCAAACGCGGGAGACAGCGACAAAGTATAAAAAAAAAAAAAAAAAAAAAAATATATATATATATATATATATATATATATATATATATATATATAACAATGAGAGAGTGGGGATTGAGGTGGTGACATGTACGGCATCTCTGACTACAGGACGCATGATAGCTCAAGACGTTTATTGTGAAGAAATTGCGTGAGAAATATTTGTAGAAAGATAGTAGATTGCGTGTGGCGTTTATTGTTCTTGAGGAAGCGTATGATGAATTTGAGAGAGAGAGAGACCTTATGGAATGTGCGAATATCAGAAATAGATTAAAAGTAATTAAATGCATTGAGGAGATTTTACCGAGAGATTATAGCATGAGTGCGAGGAGGGAGGGAGGAGGTTAAGTGGTTCTCGGTGAAAGTGAGTCTGCATGAAGGGTGTGTGAAGTTACTGTGGTCGTTAAATCTGTTAATGGATGAAGTAGTGAGGGAGGTAGACGCATGGATCTAAGGACGAGAGGCAGGTTCTTAGTAGATTAGGGGAAGAGAATCAGTCGCTGTTTGCAAATGATACTGTACTGGTGGCATGCTCGAGAGAGAAACTTCAGTAGCTGATGAAAATGTTTGGGAAAATATGCGAAAGTAAAAAGTTGAAGGTAAATGTGAACAAAAGTAAGGAGACGACATCAAGTACTGATGTGAGACGCGATGGTTTGAGGCTAAGCTACAATGGGGAAGACCTGGAGGAGGTGGAATGCTTTTGGTACGTGGGAGTGAACATGGCCGCGGGTGGAACTATGGAGGCTGAAGTGAGTCATAGGGTGGGAGAGGGGGCTGTATATTCTGGATATAGTGAACAATGTGTGGAAAGAGAGCTCATTGTCTCCTCGGACAAAAGTGAGTATGTTTTAAGGTATTTCAGTCCCGACAGTAATGTTTGGATCTAATACTTCAATAGGAAATAAGAAGTTAGACGTATTGATGATTAAATGCCCAAGGACAAAATGTGATGCGAGGCTGGTTGATCGCTTAATAGATTTATAATATGATAGAGATTTATGTTAGTAAGAGTAAACTAGCTTAGAGAACTGACCAGGATGTGCTAAAGTGGTTCCAAAATGTGGAGAGGATGAGCGGAAAAGAATCTTCGTTGGGTGTGGATGGAGGAAAGAGGAGGGGGAGACCGAGAAGGAAATGGAGAGACGGAGTGAAGGACGGTTTAGGGTATCGAGGCCTGAGCACTCAAGAGTGAGAGAGGCGTGCACGGGATAGAATTAACTGGAGGAACTCCTTTGAAGCGACAAGTTCTCTGACCAGACTGTCCTCTGTTTAGTCACCTGACGAGGATATAGCCTTGCCACACGTGACTTTTTCCTCGCGGTTATATATATATATATATATATATATATATATATATATATATATATATATATATATATATATATATATATATATATATATGTTGTTTGCGTCAGTCAGGTGTAGTGAAGCAGGACGTAAACACGATCAACATCGCAAACACAGGAACAGCATGTTGTATCACCAGAGATAGTAAACAGATCCTTGACGTTATTGTCTATGGATTAATCTCTCTCTCTCTCTCTCTCTCTCTCTCTCTCTCTCTCTCTCTCTCTCTCTCTCTCTCTCTCTCTCTCTACACACACACACACACACACACACACACACACACACACACACACGCACACACAGAGTGATGGCTGCTCTGCGTCTCTCTCTCTGACACCAACAATATATTCCATGATTTATCTTCTCTTCTCTGTATCTCAAATTCTTTATTCTTTCCCAGCTCATGCACGAAGCACAGAATTAAGCAAGCCGTATTTCGCATTTTTCTCACTCTGAACTTATGTCTTGATGGAGATTTATGTCCCATAATTACTTACAATTTACACTGAAATGAAAAAGTTGAGGAAATCATAATATATTAATGAAATAATTATTGTATCTGTGCGTTGATTTCTGAAAAGCCTAAACGAGAGTATTTTAAGTTTTCTTTTGACTATAACCTCACATTACATCCGCAACACTTTGTCTTAACTTCGTCTCACTTTACTGAGGTAACTATTTGAAGAGAATTTTCTTTTGTAGCTTTAAAACCTTCAGTATATGTTTGTTCGTAATGCATCCTCTCCTGTGTGTGTTTTGTAGCCTACCTATGCGTAACCCTGGGAGAACCATTCTATCAGTCTCTACCAACGATGTCTGACTGATCTGCCAGTTTAGGGTTGACTGTAAACTGCCGGGCCATCTTATCCTTGGTCTTCCAGTAGGTCTTCTCTCCCTCTGGTACCCCGACGGATACCTTAAGGTAAATAATGAAACGGAGAGAATGTTAGAGAAAGAAGAGGGAGAGACAAAGATGAATTTCCAAATGCATGACAGCTCAGGATAAGGAGTAATTCTTCACTGTTTTATCTTCATCTTTGACAAATTGGATTCTCTTTCATCTCATTTTGGCCTCAGCTGCGACAGTTTATGTCTGGCAACCTTTGAGAATCCGCCTTTGTTTACGTTTTCATTATTACAGATAGATTAATAATGATGTACGGAAGACTAAAAGAAAATCCACCCAAATGTTACCAGGAAAAAGTACATTTGAAAGATAAAACATGGACCGAAAAAATGCCTCTAGTGTCTGATATCAATGCTGGACTTGTACTAGAGTATGTATATTTATGTATATATATATATATATATATATATATATATATATATATATATATATATATATATATATATATATATATAATGTAGATTTTATGCACTGCCTCCAACACCCCCAACCCCCTCCCATCAAAGCTCCCCACTCCCCCTTCAACTTCCCTCCACCACTCCATTCTCCTCGTGTGCATGATAAATCATTGTGTACCATGAGGGGGCGCTGAGAGGGGAGGAGAAGTGGGAAAGAAGAAAGAGGAGAATAAAAGAGACAAAGGAAAGAGAGTAACGATAGAACAATATGAGAGAAAAGTAGAAAGAAAGAGGAAAGAGAATAAAAAGAGAGGAGGAGAGTAGATGATACAATGTAAGAAGGAAAAAAGATATGCATATGACATTTATTTAAAGAAGACTGCTTCGAGAAAAGAAAAAGATGGAGAGAGAGAGAGAGAGAGAACGGGAATAAAAGGGAGAAAGGGAGAGCCAAAAGGTTATGAACAGAGAAACAGTGAAGAGAAAGAAGGTATACATAAGATGTTATAGAGCTTCGGAAAGACAAATGGTGAAGGACAGAGGCAAAGGTCGTTCATCCCACTGACAAAGACGACCAATGGAAGATATTGTGTTACAGGTAGACACGTGGAAGACCTCGCCAGGTGCGGCTTCTAAAAGCTCATACAATATTGGTGAAGCTTCTCTCTTATGACGAGCTTTGTTGCTGCTTCTGTTGCTGCTCCTGCTGCTAGACAGATATGTTCCTTTCTTAGTTCTGTAACATTAGTAACATCGAGGTTAAGGTCCACTGTGTTTTCTTCACAGGTACTAAAATTTAGCAGACACTAGCCTCCGTTGTATAGTGCTTATCGTTACTAACCATGAGTTAGCAAGGGTCAGCCCGAGGCCTGACCTGCAAGGGTTCGAATCTTGGGCGTGCCAGTCTGCGTACATCCAACCCAGGTGTTCATCTTCCCCCGCGGGCAGGTTGATAAATAGTTACTTAGCTTAGACTGGCGTGTATGTGTGAATCCATACATAGCTATAAAGACACGGTATATATATATATATATATATATATATATATATATATATATATATATATATATATATATATATATATATATATACACACACATAAGGTTAAGCGACGGGACAACGAGTGTAAAATTCTCTCCCTGTGACTAGTAAACACATACATCCACACGCGCACAAAAACATGCTAAAACACACACACGCAGAGGCATATGAAGCACACATTCACACACAAATGTGCTTACAAGCTCACAATCTCTGTCTCTCTCTCTCTCTCTCTCTCTCTCTCTCTCTCTCTCTCTCTCTCTCTCTCTCTCTCTCTCTCTCTCTCTCTCTCTCTCTCTCTCACACACACACACACACACACAGATGGAAAGTTTACCTTTGATATGTACAGTGATTTCGAAACACCATAGAGTTCAGAATAAAGCTGGTGGGGGATTAAGACTGATATTGAATTGGAAATGATGAAATGAGAGACAGCGAATGTGTGGAATGACCAATGACGGACGAAGACGTAGAAACCTGAAGAAAATGGAAGGAAGAAATAAGTTTTAGGACGAACTAAATAAAATCATGTAGAACAGGTTTTGAATAAACACGAAATATAGACAAAGGATAGGACGAGTTGGAAAAGCAAATGTTATGAAGAGTAAATGAATGAGATTATGAAAAAGTTGTGAAAAAGATTATTAAACAGCGGTCAGTGATACAGCAGGCAAGAGTTACCAGACTTCACTGTAGTGAGGAATATAGAACTTAGACAGACTTTGAGAGTTTGATAATTTCTTTACTATGAAGATTTGCATTGCGTTAATTAAATCGGTACATCAGCTATAACTTAGTTAACACTCGCGCGCAGGAAAGGTCTCCCTATTTCGTAACTGTTTTTAACATGAAAACAACTGAACCTTACACGTTTTTATGTAAGAGACTTCACTTTGTTATCATGTCAATCACCTAATGTTTAGCAGAGGTGGACTGAAGTGCTCGTAGGCTTCCAGTGACCCATAACACTTTTACTTTTGTCATTCATGAATATAGAAAAAAGGTGAATAGGTCTGGCTACGAGTCAGCTGTGAACTATAGGAGGTATATGTCGTATTATCCTGTACAGAACTAGGAATATAAGGAGCCTTCTGCTTTACTAATATCATGTTGCTGTCTATGAAGATTAAGAGTTCCATTAATTATTACTGTCTATCGACAGATTACTTCATCATAGACCATCAGGTCTTTTGTCATTTATCTTTCCCATATCGTCATTATTCAGAGAAATCATTTATTGAAAGATCAATCTATCATACACATCAACAATCGAGAGAACGCTCTTTCGTTCTGAACGTTTAATATACAACACAACCTTTGGGAAATAATGAATTTTCTTGCCATGCTAACTTTCCCCTTAGTTAACACCACAGACTTCTCAAACCCCCTGGCTTCCCCAGGACCAGAGCGGCCAATTTTTCCCCCTTGTGTTGGCCACTGAGAGAACCTCAGGTGTGTTTCAACTAAGTTTAACAAGTTGGACGCTGGTCGGCACATCTGCCAGCCTTCATCCTCTCCTTCTTCTTCTAGAATTTATATCCAGCATTGTTACTGGCATCTTAGTGTGTGTGTGTGTGTGTGTGTGTGTGTGTGTGTGTGTGGGGTGAAGGAAGGTATACAGGAGTGGCTTTCAGCCATACCTGGGTAAAATCTACGGAATCTGACGACACACTTGCTGTTTGCTCCTTAATCAGACATGCCAAAAGATACGGTCATAAATCATCAGATCTGGGACATCTGTGGAAACTTGACTGATGAAGAAAAGCATCTTCGTTATTGGCGAACACTAGACAAATCCGACTGGAGTAGTTGAATCTGTCTGAAGACAATAAACGAAGGACAAGAGGTCATTGTGAATTAACCTTCGAGTGAGGGAATAACTAAAAAAGTCATAGAGATAGAGAGATAGGCCTGCAATCCTTGGAAGAGTATAGGATAGGGACGAGTTCTTAGAGAATGGTTGAGGGTGTGTAAGCTATGGAAGGATGCGTTAACTGTCTAGGATTTGGCATTAGACTAACATCTACTTATGTTTGAACTTAGTGGACTTTAAATAGACATGGTGGAAAGTATCTTAATGTGATAATTGTGAGTCTGTGATGTTTGTTTAAGAAGAAACCTTCCCTTTTTTTCAAGGTGGGTAGTATTCAGCGTGTTCATATCTACTGGTTCTTAATTAATGCGTGTGGGGTTTTGTTGGCTCCCCTAATTAACGGTGTGTAGCGTATGATCTGGCGAGGAGGCAGGGTTGCGTGACTGGCCTAAGATGTTGTTGATCAGCGTGCGTGTTTAATGGTCAGCAATATCTACCCCATCAGTCCGTGCCACAGCCTAGCCTGGGTAGTAGAATGTACCGCATACATTCACCGTATTCATGCCTGCTCCCTTGTCCCTCCCTCTCCACGTTTCTCTCCCTCTCTTCCTTCTGCTTTTATCGGCGTTTCTTCCTTCAACGTTTCCTCCTTGCCTCTCTCATCATCATCAGTTTTCCGTCGCCTCTATTGTGAGTTTTGTTTTGCCGCTGTCAGCGGTTAGTCTATTGTGGCAGCCATGCTTATCCTGTGAGCGGTAGAGCAGAAGGATTACACAGGTCACAAAGGGTCTTTGTCAGATTCTAGTAGGTAGACAATTATTGCGTTTTATGTTACAAAGTAGACTCATTACATCAGCTTACATACTAAGTCTTATGGCAGACTCATTCACTTAATGGATATAATCTAAAAAACTCATGTATCTTCCTATTAACAATAAGGTGTAGTGCCATTCCTTACAAGGTTTATTTAGATCTGACTAAAAGATTAAGTTTCATCATACTGTAAGACATAATGTTTTGGTTTGAGTGCAGATCTCCGTCCAAACGCTTTACAATTCATACGATGAACATTTCCCCGGCTGCTAACGCACCAACACCACCTATAACGTAGCCTTGATGTGGCAGTGGCACCATCTTGTAGTCTACTGATTTTCTTACTTCCTTCATGCACGTGTTAAAATTGACACCTTTTTTGTGATGGAAATTAGAATCCGCAATTTATCGCTCTCTTGTACTTGTTTCATATTCATCTGCGAGTTCTCTCCTGATCACAGTTTTAAAACTTAGTTGACGACTCAGCGTTGTGTTCGATAACTTCTCTAGTTAGGGTTTGGCAATAATATGAGCTTCATCATCTCCTGGGATGCTTGTGAGACGAGGGTTCTACAACACTTGGAGATTTTCTCATGCCATGCTGAGTCCTACACCACCTTTCTCTCTCTCTCTCTCTCTCTCTCTCTCTCTCTCTCTCTCTCTCTCTCTCTCTCTCTCTCTCTCTCTCTCTCTCGTCATCTTTTCTTGTGTTGTATGACTTGTCTTGCACTTCACCCTCTCATTCCTCTCTCCATGGGTCCCTCTCCACCTACTCCTTTCCTCTACCTTCGTCTACATCCTCCCACACTCCCCACAGACGGTACAAGACTCAACAATTTACTCTTTAATTCTTGAAGTTGGGTGTTGGAGGCAGTGTAGCGAGTGGGAGATTGACGTCGACCTTCTTTGGTGTCTCCTACAGTGTTATTAGATGGCCTGATGCGGACGAACTCACCCCAGGGCCTTCCTTAGTGTCCACGCTGGATGACTCGTGTGTCTGTCATTACCCGTCTGTGTCCCTGATGTCTGTCTGTGTCTTGCTGTGTAATAGATGGGTCTTGCCCTGTCTTCTTCTCTGTCTTTTTTGTATCTTCTTGTATTGTCCCTTCTTAGCGAGGTAGAATTAGAGACTGAGCCTTCGAGAGAAATATTCTCACTTAGCTCCTTCTCTTCATACATTTAGAAAGTGGTAATAAAGGAAGCAAGTGTTTTAAGCCCATCGCTTTCATCCCTCTTTGTTGCCTTCTACGACACGCAGGAGATACGTGGGAAGTAGTAGTTTTTCTTCCCCTATCCCCAGGGAAAAGATCTGGCTTGTAAATGTAGATTATTTCTTCATGAGAGTATGTTAGTGTTTCATGGATTCTGTTTGTCTCTAAGGGGTATAGTATTATATCAAGATATAAGGTATTTTGATAACATAGAATCATCGTTGACTGGCCACATGAATATTAAGTTTGTCTTATTTGATATACGATACACGCGACTTGAGATTCAAACACAATGTTACAAATTTGATTATATTGTTTTAAGACAAAGTGAGTGGTCTCTGCGTTTTCTAAGTTCTGCCTAGTATTTTTTTTATGTCATACGCTAAATGTTCATCCTTTTTTCCAAACTTCCCTGTGTTTCTTTCTCGTACTACATGTGTTATATAAGCAATACATCGTGATAATGCAAATGATCACCATTTGATTAATGATTCTTGGCATGCTTTTATACGCTATCTTTCGTGTCTCACCTAACTGCTTAATTTCTTTCGTGATATGATCAACACGTACGATGAGAATAAAACGGTTGATGTCATCTTTGTAGATATTAAGAAAACATATCATTCAGTCCCGCATGAAAACTTACTGGCAAACATTAGTCACACAAAACATAGCCTGTGTAGGTTCTTCTTATATGTTTTTCATACTGAAGAAAGTGCCTTTCACTCGTACCTCTCTACAAGGTGTGGCAAAAGTCCGGAATTCACTGTTTTACCTGTAGTTCAGAAAGTTTTCAGATTACCTGTTGAATGATATAGCCATGGGTACGTGTCTGTCAGTTCATCATATACAAGTTGAACATTTGTTGAACTAAAAGTAAGCAGTGAATTTTACCTGTGTTTCCAGATTTTTCTGAGATTTTCTTTGCCAGTTTCATACCTTCCAAGACTACGCCTTTGGATCAATACGCAGAGAATGGAACAAGTGTCACTGGTCATCGTGTGCGTTGTCTTCACAAATAATAGATCTTGACTTCGGCTATGGCCGAGGAGTGATACACGTCAGTAGACAGTCTTAGTCCAGCTGCTGTATTTATATTCCCCTCCTTCATTCCAACCCAAGACCTTGATGATTTCAGTGCCCAGGGTTGTCTACTTGTCTTTGTTTTCAATGGTTAACTTTTAATCATTCATTGGATGCTTGAAAACTGAGAAAATGGATAAATACAAATAAGAATTTGGTTTATATTGACTAATACGTCTCTTCGTTGTATATCAACTGACTGTTATATTTCTTTCTTGTATCTCCCATGATGTGATTATTACACGAAAGTGCACTTGAGAACTATCGTGTTTCATTTTCTCCATGGACTCATGGGAATATACTTGATCATGCGCAAGATTGTGATCCTTTCCAATATATATATATATATATATATATATATATATATATATATATATATATATATATATATATATATATATATATATATAATATTGATTAAGGCGTCAACATGGATATATATTCAGTTCACTTTTAAAACCTACTTTGGAACTGCCATGGATATACTTATCCAGTTGACCCTCAGAGCCACACACAGTCCCTGCTCGGGATGTCTTTATCCACATAGCCTGCACACATCACGACTCGGGGTGTCTGTATCCACACATGATTAATGTGTGGACGTTTTCAACTGATGGATGGGCTGTTGTGAAATCTGGTACTTTCTCTACGCTGCTAAGCCTTACAACTCTTTATCGTCACTCTTTAATCTTTTACCTTTTCTTTGTTATTGTATTTCTCTTTTGGTTGCTTGGTTTCGATGATGTGTTTAGTTAGTGACCAGAAACTGCTGATATCATCATTACCAAGGATGCCTTCTATGCCATACATTCATCAGCCGTGATAGGAATACGTAGGAGTACTGAGGAATACCTCACAGTGCCCAGACTACCCCTGCGTCGGGTCCTGTATGGTCCTTTGCCTTTACTAGACCTCTCCTACTTATCCTATAGATGTCACCGACGTATATGGAGCCTGATTCCTTGAGATGTTCGGAAGATATTCTTGTCAGTTATTGACTTGTGTATTTCATCTTCCAATTAAGTTATGAGTCAGTGAACTCTGACAAACGTAGCTGTGGAATCTGGACCTCCAACCCCTCACCTCAGCCCCAAAACCGAGGTAACTGTTACATTATGGCAACAGTCGTTCACTAGTCATGAAATGTCATTCATGCAAAAACATTTGTGATTAATGCATCTCATGAATGACGAGGAGCTCTGATGCTGTGCATACCCGCGACCCACAAGGTCATGAACGTTGACGAATGCTTGCATGTTCGTCCGGGTTGCTATAAAGACTCTCGTGGACATAAAATCATAATTTTCTTGGCTACTGATGCCAGCATGAGCGTTTGCATGCACTTCTATGTAAATACGTAGAGGCGTGCTGTGGGCACACGTTTGTACAGACACGCAAGCACCGAGATATTAAGAGAGAGAGAGAGAGAGAGAGAGAGAGAGAGAGAGAGAGAGAGAGAGAGAGAGAGAGAGAGAGAGAAACGCGGGGTCGATTACAATACGCTCACAGGAAGAGGATGAAGTACAAGTAGAAAGGAATATATGTAAGATGCGGGTTTCTTACTTTTATAAATCATGAAGTGCTTATAGCCCTTACCGCTTGTGGGAGGGGATAGGGTTGGCTCTGTTATTCTGTCCATTTGTTATGTCCGTCCATCTTGGCATCCTTCCACGACCCACTCTACCCTATGATCCAGAACATCATAATGTGTTTAGGTCTCTCAGGTTTGATGGCTGGTACCCGGGTGTTTAGCTACTAGAGTCCTCTGACCCAACTCTGGTTTCACATATATTCTCAAGGTAATCATGGTCTTTCCTTACGAAGATATGTTGCGTGAAAATGATTTTACTTCCACAGTCTTCTCTGCGAAGCGATGGTGGCAGTGTATCTTACCTTCTGACGCCGAATCTGATTCAAATGAAAGAGATATCTGTTAAGTTACCCTCGAGTAGAGTCACATAATCAATGGAAAGACTTTTTTTTGCAAGAAACTTTCGTAATACAGGAAAATGAAATGTGAATCACAAGATAATTAGGACAGCTGTCAAACGTAACATAATAACAGTTTCTAAAAGATCTTTTTATCCCACGTGAATAATTCTTTTACACTCGAACCTTATACAAAAAGCATAAGACCTTGTAAAGGTCCGCCAAGAAAAGTTATGCGTTCCGGTGTTCGAGGCCTATCTTATGAATCTGGGAAGTGTGGGTGTGGGTGTGTGTGTGTGTGTGTGTGTGTGTGTGTGTGTGTGTGGCTATAAACATGTGTTTCTGTAAATGTTGAGACATCACATATCAAAATGTTATCTAAACGCTTTATTTTCCAATGGTCTGATAAATCATCTTCATAATTTTGCAGTTAGTTTATGCATAGCCATGAAGCTCATTTGATTGGCTAGTCACGTATGCAAATAAAGGTCAACCATTTTTTCATACAGTTCTTGTTAGGTTGTGACCGTAAAATAATATTCAAATCGCTACCGTGAGCAAGACTTAATACTTATATTCATTGTAGAAGAAGAAACAAAACGAAATGAGAATACATACATACACATACACACACACACTCATATATATATATATATATATATATATATATATATATATATATATATATATATATATATATATATATATATATATATATATATATATAAGCATTGTATAGCAACAGATATGTATAACGTGGCCAGGTTAAAAATTTTCACCCCGACTTTTTTTTTCCTCGTAAGAATGATTTCATGCATCACTGATATCCCTTTGCACAGGCAATGTGATTGCTGATCCCAGCGTTGATTGCAAGCACATCATAGTGAGGCAGAAGAAGCATCAGCCTTGGTAATGAGCACCAGCCAACCAGACTACACTACACTACACACACAACCCCAACATGAACGGCTGTCTTAGAGTTAATTATAATCATATTCTTTTTATTATCATTGGTTTATATAGTTTCCTCACGTACAGCCGACGTCTGACTGAAGCTCAGGCGAAGTCTGCTCTAGTGAAACGTCTGTTTATGCTGTAGACTGTGTTAGTGTATTATGTAAAGCAATCATGTGAACGTTACACGTTCTGACACACACACACACACACACACACACACACACACACACACACACACACATACACACACACACACACACACACACACCTGCAGAGGAGGAATTATCCAAGCGAGAGACAGCATGGGTCCAAGGAAGGGCTTATGAGTAACAGACCATTAAGACTATGAGAGTATGAACCACATGTAAGACAAAAGGGGTGGATGGGTAGACCGTGTGTACCTGGACAGTCAGAAATCATCCAGGAATTAATAAGGAGGAGACTCTGATGGATGGGAAACGATTTTAGTGAAAGGAAACAAAGAACGCATCTCAGAGGATCCTCCGGTTGGCGTGCTGCAGGGTTCTGTTCTGGGACCATTGCTTTCCTCTCTATGTGTGTACCGTAAATATTCGGATTGGAGGAGTGAACTCATACCTGACTATTTTTGCGAATGAAAGTGTGACTTACACCCGAGGAAGAGGTTGAAAATGTTGTATGATAGAGAAAGTTCAAGAGATGGGGCCCAACGAGTTTAGAACACCCTCCCTGTACTGTACAAATGGGTCATTGCAAATATGTGTTAGCATACACACTTACACACACACACACACACACACACACACACACACACACACACACACACACACACACACACACACGGGAATGTACCCAACATTTGCGTGTGTGTGGATTTTAGTGATGCTCAGCTCAGCATAAACAGCGATAACGTAGGTATGTTTGGAAGCAGACCAGGAGGAGGAAGGAGTTTGACGACTTGAATAAATATCATCTTGGACCACGTATACCTGACAGCCAAGGTGGAATACCAGAATCTTACTACTGTAAACCAGTCCAGTGAACCACTTACTTGTAAACCATTCCAGTGTAACCTTTACCTGGAGACCATTACAGTACCACTTAACTGTAAGCCAGTTCAGTTTACCACTTACCAATCCTTTATGCCGCTTCCCCTGACCATCATTCCGATGTACCACTTTCCTGTAAACTATTCCGGTGTATCACTTCTGTAAACCACTTCACTGTACCACGTACATGTAAACCCCTCCATTGTAACATCAAGCGTATCACTATCCTGCTTGGTTGTCAGAATGTCATGCAAGCACACCAGACTTCATATATCAAAATATCCTGACAGTATACCACACCCTCACCACGATCTGTATTTTCTGCAGCTCTATACGCAAAGTATTTTGATCATTCCAATACGGTTTAGTCTCCTAAATCTAATGGCTTTCAGAACTTAGTCTTTTGTAAGACTTTTCCAATATTCATCATTCACATCTGTAGCCTCATCTGACTTTCAGATTTGTGTGAATTAAGTTTACTGGAAATATCAGTAGCGCTTGTCATATGTAAATGGGGAAGTTGATGGCGTTACCATATACTTCGGTATCTACATCAGTGTCTGTGTTACTCTATGCTTTATCGTCTACTTCTCTGGCCTGTGTCACCTATATTTCATCGTTTCTGACGTCATTTGTACCACCAAGTTCGACATCATTTCCATCATCGTCTGCGTTACTATTTGTGACACAGTCATTATTACCATCTAGGTTCTTCACCATTATTTACGGCCATTTTGTACATCCCTGACCACACCCGTTTTTTATAGGATGCCATCTGCCATACACCTCCATCTACACCATCATCTGCCACACCACCATCTGCACACCATCTCCAGCACCATCTAAACTGCCATCTACACACCATCTGCAGCACCATCTAAACTGCCATCTCCGCTAAAGGGAGCCGATCTATCAAGGTAGGGTGGCTCTATATTTAGGGATAAAATTCGTTGCCGGGGTGGAAATTAACGAGAGACAAGGTGACCCCTTGTCTCATCTGGTCACAGGGAGGGGCTGGACACTCTCACAGTGAGGAGAGAGAGAGAGAGAGAGAGAGAGAGAGAGAGAGAGAGAGAGAGAGAGAGAGAGAGAGAGAGAGAGAGGTCTGAGACGAAAATGGGAATAAGATTACAGAGAATGGAAGAAGTGTTTGTTGCTAGGTAGGGGAGGAGGGTGTTTGGAAGAGAGGGGGAGGCGTTAGCATGTGTTTATGTAGGAGGAGAGGGAGTCTGGGGTAGCAGTGTGGTTGGAGGGGAGGGGCAGCAGGTGTGTGTGTGTGTGTGTGTGTGTGTGTGTATGTGTGGTGGGAGAGGAAGGGAAGGTTAGAGGCGGAGCAGGAGGGGGCTGGTGCACGCCCCGGGCGACCCATGATACGCCGCCTTCCTCTGCCTCCGGCTCTGGGATAATTGAAAATTGAGGAGCCAGTCAGGTAGTAAATTCGAGGGTCATAATAATAATACCCGAGATATAATTCTTCTGCTCGTCTTGCTGGTCTGGAAAAGTCATTGGCTGGCGCTTGGAGTTTGGTCGCTAGGGGGTGGTGTTAGGGGGAGCCTTGCAGCCTTAGGCCGGGGGCGCAAATAATGGGGGTGGGGAGAAGGGAATGTTGGGAGAGGGGGCGGTAAGGTGCTAGAGGCTAGGAGAGGGGTAGGGCCGCTCCTAACAACCTGCTAGGTCAGAAGTGTAATTAGGGTTGTGATGGTGGTGGAAGGCCTTGTGATAGTCATGATGGAGGTGTCTGGGTCGAGGGGCTGCTAGTGGTAGAGGTCTGAGGGGTTGGTAATGGTGGTATTGGTGGTAATGAAGCTCTGTAATGACACGGGGAGAAGCACTTACACTGGTGATGTAGAGGCGTGATCGTGTAGTACACAGGGAACAGTTGGTGGCAAAGGTAGTCTGAAGTTAGAAGAAAAAAAGGATTTCCTTTATGTATTCTTGAAATGACAATTTCCCAAAACTATATCATAAGATCAGGTTGTTTTTCATGAGCACTTTAGTGTTCGCTGAGGAAGAAAGAATGGAAGTTACTTATGAACATCTATGAGGCATGTTTGTAGTTGTGATGTAATTCTGTGGCATTGGTTGTGATGGCTGACAGACCTGGAGACAAAGACCTCTTAATGGGGTCGCCTGATACTAGCGTCTTCAGAGATGATGCTGGTGGGAAGAGTTGTGGCCACGGTTGTGAAGAGGGTTGGTTGTTGGAGCACGTGAGGTAATGATGTTGGTTGACAGTACATGTAGTGAGAGGTGACTGATGGTGTTGATGGGGTTGATAGTGGTGGTGATGACGAGTTCTGAAGGTGACTGATGGTGTTGATGGGGTTGATAGTGGTGGTGATGACGAGTTCTGAAGGTGACTGATGGTGTTGATGGGGTTGATAGTGGCGGTGATGACGAGTCCTGAAGGTGACTGATGGTGTTGATGGGGTTGATAGTGCTGGTGATGATGAGTTCTGATGGTGCTGGTGTCATTGGGTTAGAGATGATGGTACTGAGTCCCAATGGTGGTGTTGGTAACGAGAGCTGTGATGTTGAGACGTTGGTGACGATGTGTAGGGATAATGAGAGTGAGGGCTGGCATGAAGTGGTGGCAGCAAGAGCAGGTAATGAGAGGGAAGGGCTGGGGTGTGAGAATAAATCTGGTGAACATGAAGAAGGAAGGATGAAGGAAGGGGTCTGATGGTACACCATCACGACCTGTTGCTTTCTTGGCTACTGGACGATCATGTATGTCCCTGGATGCAGGACGGTCATATCTGTCCTTCCTGTAGGTTGGTGACGTCATTTGTGGAAAGTGACATTAAATAATTTGACAGATTCTGAGAGACAGACATATAGACAGACATAACTGGTATGTAACCATAATACAGAGGTCATCTCTCCACTCATGTGTCCAAATCCTCACTGCTAAACGCTGCTATGATATGAGAATCTCTGGTCACTCATATCCCACGTCTTTAAAATATAAACAGCAGTTTAGCTGAAATGAGATTAAAAGAAATATTAACAGTGAGGTAAAGAGATTTAACAGAAGCTGTGTATTTAGCATTTACGTAAACAGACGTAATACCGTGTCTCTAGCTTTTATCCCGACTTATGAATGACCTCTGTGATAAGACAAGTGTAGGATTATCTGATTGTGCTGAGACTAACGTGGGATGAACTATTAAGCGATGAGACCTGATGTAACTGAGCGCTGAGAGATGTGGGACTCGTTATGAACGCTGAGAGATAATTGAGATTGCCGTCGTGCTGTTGGGTCGTGTCGTCGTGTTTAAGGGTCATACCGTCCTGCTCAAGTCGTGCTGTCGTGCTGGACCGTCGTCCCCGAGGGTGGCGGCGTCATGGTCAAGAACTGATAGAAAGTAACTAATATTTCCATGACTTGTTATAGTTAAAACAACCAAAGGTTTTACATCGATCGATAGATAGCTATGTAGTTAGAATTATATATATATATATATATATATATATATATATATATATATATATATATATATATATAGAGAGAGAGAGAGAGAGAGAGAGAGAGAGAGAGAGAGTACCCTACTAGATGTGCAGATACCAACTTCTCGTCATACACACGTCATACTTCCCTGCTCAAAAAAAAAAAAGATCGCAACATAATTAGCAATGTCTAGAATAAATAATAAGATTCAATTATTCAAACAGAAGTTATCTAGTTAGCATAACCCTTTTTTTCACCGTGTCTAAAATAATTACTGAAAAAAAATGTATATATATATATATATATATATATATATATATATATATATATATATATATATATATATATATATATATATATATATGTATGGCTGACATGAATAATTCAAAAAGTGTGGACTTTAAAGTTATTATTTATATTGCTTCTCAAATGGAAAATTGAGCTCGATCAGAGGAACAGAGGATCCATTACATTAAATCCACGTATATTACTTATGACCCTCAGGTAATCCCCCTGACGCACAAACATTAATGGCCCCTTTAATCCCTCCTTATGATAGAGGATATACGTCAGTTCCTTCTTACCGTCAGTCGACAAAAGATGGCGATCATTGATTTCGTTCAGCCATCTAATGGGAGGGTAAAGCTAGTGAGGACTTAGGCTCTGTAATACGGCTGCTGCCTTGACCGTCATCCTTACGCCAGCGAGATGATATAGCAAGTGGTCAGGGTACACTGGGAAACGCTTAAACTGCGAGTGTAGTCAGACTTCCCTCTTGAGAAATGTCTAAACCAGATGGTGTGTAGCGAGTGAGGCCAGGGACACACTCACACATACTTCGTGGTGTAGTAGGTAGCGTTGCTGACCTTGATCCGCGCACTGGCCAGACCTAGTTCGAATCCCAGGCGCGGGAGTTGGTTCGCTCACACCTCAGGTGTTAATCCTCTCCTCGGGCCAGGTCGTTTAATGGACGCCTGGCTTAAGCTAGTGTGTGTGTTTGTGTGTGTGTGTGTGTGTGTGTGTGTGTGTGTGTAAAAGTAAAGATTTGGTTCACGTATACAAGGTTAACAGAAGGGGCTACACTACTATAAAACTCTCTCCCTGTAACATGCATCTTCAGTACATTCTAGTTCCTCGACCTGTTCTCCACCTTATTCACATTCAACTCAGGACAAACAAAAAACAGATCCGACTATAATGTATTTCATGAGGATTTTGCCAGTAAACAAACACATAAAGCCGATGATAGGCCTACAGGTCTCAGGTACCAGCTAGTATGGTAGGCCTACATACCTTAATTAGCGCACCAGACCTAAGTGGTAGTTATCTGACCCTCAAACAACAACAAATTACCAGTTTTGGGACAGGAAAATTGAAACTCGTTAAGCCCATTGTTACCTCGAGCCACCATATCTCCTTGTAACACCCAAGTTACAACACCTGCCTTTTACGAGCGTGACGTGACGACCTTTGTCTAACACTTACCTGCTATTGGGCTTGACGTGACGACCTTTGGCTGATACGTACCTGTAACGGGGCGTGACGTTACGAACATTGTCCAACACTTAGAAATACCTGTTACTGATACGACGAGGCTCGCCTGTTACTAATGTGACGACACCGTCCTCGTCTAACACTTACCTGTTTCGGTTGTGACGTTGCTAACAGTGTGTTACACTTGTACCTGTTACTGGTGTGACGGAGGTTATCTAACACTTGTGACGACCCGACCACCGTCACCTTTAGTTGCTGGTAAATTTGGTTTGACCAACTTAAGAGTAATTACTATCATTCTTGGCTAAAACAAACGAGAGCTTCTCTAAGCTCAGTCTCGGGGTATTAAGGGTTGAGGGTCTGAAATTACACCCTGGCTCTGTGTCATTAAGGGTTTTGTTTCAATTTACGCCGCCGCATGGGAGGCGCTATTGTTTGGTCTATTGTTTTCGTGTTGGTAAAGGGAATTTCGTAGTGATGGGAGTAGGTACCTGCCACTTTTATAGTTAATATCTTCTGATTCATTAACATGATTTTTTTTCTCTTACGTATTTCTGGACTTATGGAAAGAAAGCATTATCTTGATAGAAATACTGAAGGAAAAACATCATTTATAACATCACTATAGACTTCCTAACCGTGACTTATTCACGGGCCGTCCAGGGTCGAGCACACAGGTTTGAATCCTGGTTGCGGTAGTCAGTTCACAGGTAAACCAGCTTATTTATGTTACCAAACATAAATAAGCAAAAACAAACAGACGATACCAAACCAGGATGGCAAAGCAATTAGAACAGGAATGTTTTCCATAAGTACATACCATTACTTCCACCTTGAGCACGACGATACAACGTTTGAGGATGACGGTACGACCTTTGAGGACGACATTACCCATGAGCACTCGAAGGTTCAACCCCTGAATTCGGGATATGACCATTGGGTATATAATGACGAGACTATGACTAAAAGTCCTTAACATCGACCTTAAGGGTCGTGCCGTCATGTTCAAGGGTCGTACCATCATGCGGTACCACCGTACGTACCTTCGAACTCGAGGGTCGTACCGTCATACTTCAACATCGTATCGTTATACTCAAGCGGTCAAAAAGCTATGATACCCACTACTAATAGGAAATTAATTAGCTGATCCCATGATCCTGTTAATGGGAGTAATCCTCGGTCAAAGCCACAGTGAGGAGTAGATGAGGCTACATCTCACCTCACTTCTCATACACTCCCAGGAAATGTGATGAAGAGTTCCTGATTAGAACATAGTTAATCCTCTTTATAATCCAGCTTTATGAATAGACCGAATCCTTCCTTTACGCGCGTGTAGCCCACTTTTCAATGTACAAAATCCACTTCTCTGAATACTACTCATCCTGTTTCTCTTCCGTCGACACCACCTGACGAATAGTCTTATATTTACGAGAGTCTTACTCAGTTGATTAAATCCTTCCAGCGTGTTCAGTCTACTTTAATAACGTTTTGTAATCCTCCTCCTGGATTAACCTTACTGGCCCTATTGTAGCACTTGAGATAAATCGGATAAATCCACTCTCCGCGTTTCATAAGGTAATCTCTTGCTTTTGTTTATCAATTAATTTTTCAGAACGGGAAGGAGATATGCTTTTTTATCGGTTAAATCCACCATCCAAAAGAAACAAATCCCATTTTATCATAATGATAATTCAGGAAAGTGCCGTAAGTCCGCCGTCTGAGTGTGAATGATTGATCCCCTGTAAGATTCGAAACATCGGCACATCTAGTGGTGAGCCATGTGAGTAGAAAATAGAGAAAGACAGATAGATATGGACGGGAGAACAGAGAGAGAGAGAGAGAGAGAGAGAGAGAGAGAGAGAGAGAGAGAGAGAGAGAGAGAGAGAGAGAGAGCGCAATCATTTTTCGACAAATCATAGATCCACTTTCTGGACGCGAGGCAAATCCAATTAATACACTAATGAGTTATTTTTCAACGTCTGCCGTAAAATGAATAAATAAGAGCGTGCAAATTCCCGCGGCTGACGCGACCGAAGCTAATTAAAGGCGTCTTTCTTCTCTCTAATCTATATTTGTGAGGTAGGAACCTCAAAGCGAATAAGATATGCCACGCAAATTATACACATTTTCCACGATAGTTCAAATAGATTTATAATCCCACGAAAAAGAAGTTAAAAAAAAAGAAAGAAAAATAAAAGGAAAGTGTATGAATGTGATTGGTGATTGATGTGGTGGTGGGGGTTTGATGTGGTGGTGGTGGTGGTGGGTTTGGGAGAGAGAGGGGGTTGGGTGAAGGGTTTCAGGGGGTTGGGAGTGTTGGAGGAGATATCGTGATTCTTTCCACACCATCAAAAACCAGAATGCCAAATATTTCCCTCATTTTTTTTCTTGTCATTTTAGATTTCATGCGACATTCTTTTATTCTTTGAAGAAATTAAAATCCGAAAATTATTGTGTGTTAGTGACTGACTATTGCCAGACACCTCTGGTTTTCATAAGTATCCTCATAGCCAATAGTTTACATACAGGGTACTGAAACTCCTGTAGTGACCAGTAGTCTACATAGTCTACTTCAGGTCCTGCTTTAATTACCGGCAGTCTACACAGAGGCTACTTTAGGAACCTCTTCAGTAACTAGTAGTTTACACAAAGGCCGGTAACAGAACTCCCTTATGTGAGGTGTAGGCTGTGCCTACCCTCCCTTGATGTTAACTTTGGTACACCGGGTTGTTCCTATCTTCATCTTGCCAAGTGCGAAGTTTTTTCAAAGGTGTCTTTCAACTCAGTGTACACAGCTGGTTCATCTATACGGTTTTACGACGAGATTATGTTATATTGTTTTTCGTCTGTTTGCAGTATGTCAGCTGTCTGTTATGTAGAATTCATAGATATACATTATCCAGAGACAGGAATAAACGCATGTGTATTCATACACACACTTAAATGTACACTCATATAAACATATATGAATACAAAAACACTTAAATGAAGACACGCACACATGCACACACATATATGCAAACATATACCCACAAGCGTAAAATTCCCTCCCCGTATAGTGCAAACAAATAATTACGACACACACACACACACACACACACACACACACACACACACACACACACACACACAAGTACACCTGAGACAGGGAAGAGGTAGGGGTAATCTGATTACAGTCTTTAAGTTCCTAATTCAGTTGGATGAGGTCCACAGTGACCTGTCCGTCATAAGACGCAGTACCAGAGAAGCCAAAGGCCATAAGAAGAAATCAGGGTGGAGGATGGTTAAGGAAAGACGTAAAGAAGTACCATTTTAGTGTAATGGGAGTAGATGGTAGGAAATGACTTAATGAGAAAACTGTGGATCCCGGCAGTTGACAGATGTTTAAAAATGGTGATAAAGATGGTTCAGGAGGTTGGGCCCCACGAGTGTAGGGTTCTCTGTCTCTGTACCGTAAGGGTAGTTAATTATGAATGGGTAATTACACAAGAACGAGACAAACAATATACAATACCTGGAAGCCAGGGAGCACTGATAATTACACACATCGTCCATCATTCTCTTTCACACTCCCAGGCATCATTACGTCCATTCTTCTCGATAATTACAACACTACCATGGGCCTTATGATTCATGTAGACACTTTAATCCCCCGGCCACCTTGACTGGCCTGACACTAACAGCTGTTCACGATGATATAAACTACCCCCAAAGTGCGAGATCAAACACCTTTCCTCAACACTACAACGGTAACTAGTCCCTCCAATTAACGCTTAATGACTGTCAAGACAGTTTACCGTCACTGTCGCGTGATGTCGGTGGCGGTCTTTGGTGGGGAGGGGAGGGGGGGGGGGTGTAGCAGTGACACGGACGGGGGTGGTGGCCCGGGTCAGAAGTACGACCCATCGAGACGACGACAGGTGGTGTAGCAGGTCAGCTTATACAGTCACCTACGCAGATGTCTTACGTCACACGTCTAGCGAGATCTTCAAGGGCAGTTTAGTGCTTTCTTACAGTAACGACACAACCACTAGTGAGTAGTTTAATCTCCTGAGCACACAACGGTACGACCCTCGGGCATGCTGGCGTGGCAAGGCTAACACATTCAGTGGTCTTGCCTCCGTGTGCTCACAGGATGTACCGTCTTGATCATGGGTCGTGCCGTAGTGCTCAGGGGTCAACGTCGTGCTTATGGGCCGTGGTCAAGGGTCATAAGAACAAGATCAAACAAGTGTCGTCTTGCCGAATTACAGTTTATTCACGGAAGGAAACCATTTATCGCCTGCATATTGATAATGATTTCAGCCATCTACTTGTACATTCGTGAGCTCATGTGTAGATATAATGACAGTAAGGCATCGTTCTAGAGTTATCAGTACATAGAGCCATGCACCAACACAGCAACAGACGAACGCACAACCATAAAGGCATGTACTACCTCGGAACGCGACGTTAAGTACTCAGATAAAATTTCGTAGGATGAAAAACTTCAGATTTTCATTTAGTCACGTTTATTATCTCATCTAAAAGATATTCCTTGACATCATAGAAGATTCCCAACCCACAAGCAAAGACATAAGGCACATATCTACAAGTCCTGTACACATAAAACACTAAAACATAAAACAACCGAGGGGAACAACTGTCGACTGACAGTCAACATGGATGTCTTCTCTTGAATGCGGCACACCACCGCCCACCACAAGCGAGAGGTAAGGTTGAACCTGTGGTGGTGTGACCGGGGACAAAGGGAAGGCAGGCTACTTGTACAAATTAGTACAACACGCAAGGCATGGGGAACACATGAGGACAGGAGGTCAGCTAGTCTACCACTGCTCCTGTCATGGATCCTAAGGTGTGCTTTTGGAACAGCAGGAAAGGAATTGGAGTAGTACTGACGACAATATGTCAGCCTTGCAGTTAGATTGTTATTTCTTTGATATAGGAAAGTGGTATGGTATTATGGGCGGATTAGTCGGGGTGTTTCTTACGTTATTTTCACAACTGATGATAAAGGAGTGTGTTTACATGTTGTCTCTTAATACCTGAGATAATCTTACAGACTCTCATACACATTGGTGTGTCCAACCATAGTGAATAGTTCCTTTTTGATATAGGTAATTTCTCCTTTTGCTCTTGTGTATATATATATATATATATATATATATATATATATATATATATATATATATATATATATATTCTTTCTTTCTTTCTTTCATACTATTCGCCATTTCCCGCGTTTGCAAGGTAGCGTTAAGAACAGAGGACTGGGCCTCTGAGGGAATATCCTCACCTGGCCTCGTTCTCCGTTCCATCTTTTAGAAAATTAAAAAAAAACGAGAGAGGAGGATTTCCAGCCCCCCGCTCCCTCCCCTTTTAGTCGCCTTCTACGACACGCAGGTAATACGTGGGAAGTATTCTTTCTCCCCTATCCCCAGGGATAACATATATATATATATATATATATATATATATATATATATATATATATATATATATATATATATATATATATATATATATATATGTAACGTAGATTATTGACTATGCTCTTCTTATTTTCTGTACATGACATCCTTGAAAGGCAAACAGAATCTAAGACCACTGTAAGAAAGAACTTAATTCTGGCTGTCTTTATTTCCGTCACTGTATTGTAAAAATCTCCGTTTAATTATTAAATGAATGTGTAGTTTCATAAAAGTTAACTTTTACTGTAGTTTGATTAAAAAGTTTTGGACCCTGGGGCTCATAATTAAACCATGAATATTAAGGGAAATATATTCTAAAGGACATTTGATGTTGGCCAAGACAATGTGGAATTACTTTTTTCCGCTGTACTTTAAGAAGCTTTTGTTTTGTGTAGCTCAACATTCCTAATTCTATCGCTGCCGAGTTCAAGTTCAGGCGGCTGCAGGTGAAGCTATTAATGTCTTTCTTGACTGCTGTTGGATAGGGGAACGGGTTGTGAAGTTGAAGAGTTTGGGAGGGAATTTGTTGGAGGGTTCTTAGAGGCGTTGATTGGAGGGAAGGAGTTTTCGGGAGTTGAAGAATCTGGGAGGAGTTTGTTACGGCATTTCTTGAGAGTGTTGACTGAATCAACTGGTTTATAGAAGCTGAAGAATTTGCGAAGGGTTTTAGTAGATGTTGAGTGGAGGGGTGGGATTTGGTAACTAAACATTTGGCAGGGAGGTTTTACAGAGTTCTTGGGAGAATTGACTGGTTCTGGTTGTTGAAGACCTTTGATAGGGGTTGTTTCGAGGGTTATAGAAGTGTATTGGTGTAGGGAAGCTATAAAAAATGGAAGCCTCTACTAGGTTCCACAGTAGGACTATGATGTTCTTTAATGAATAGCTTGATTCGAGTAGCCGAGATAGGTCGAGAAAACGTCATTTTGGACAGAAAAAATAATGAATACATAAGTCCCCGCTCATTCTTCGTGCTGACTTTTTTTTTTCAAATTTGTATCCTATGTCGTCAGCTGGTTCGGAAGTTCCAATCATCCTTGGATCCATGTACTAGCGATGTGCATAACAACCTCATATATTTGAGAGAGCTCATGTGTTTCACGTGAGGATTTCCTTTATTTATATACATTCACGAACTAGCTTTACGGCAAAGCTTATGCAAGATGGATTTGTTGTTGACGGTGTAAGGTGCATTATCGAGGTATATACGTATGGTGGTTTATTAAGTTATTTGTTGCTTTCTTATTTATTGGCCACACACCGGAGGACAGTATTACCTTAATGTTGGAGGGGTAGAGAGAGAAAACCGTCTACCCAAGAATATATATATATATATATATATATATATATATATATATATATATATATATATATATATATATATATATATCATGATTGGAGAGATTAGCTGCCAAACAAGATATAATCAAATCGTTATCTGAGTGTTAGAGTATATTGTTGATAACGACGCTGATCCTTTGAGTCAAACTATTATACACACACCGTAGCTGAGAATCATCAAGGTAAAGTAATTAAGCTGACTTCATGTCTTGTGTCGTCTGTTATATAAGCTAGTATTCCCTTAGGTTAAACATGCAAAATATGAATCTAGACTGCTGCAGATTATGGCTAAGGTAGATGAAATTCTAGATTCTGTCAATCTACTGAAAGGGGCGCTTCTGAGAGAATTCTTACATCAGCCAATCTAGTAATTGCATTATCACTCCCTGAAGCAAGACGTGGTTGCTTCAGCCGGTGTGTTAACCCAGTGTTTCACCTCACACTTTCCTCCGTAGTGAGAACTAATGCTTATTTGATCGACTCTCGCACGTGATTTCACACACTTTTGAGTGAGTGGTCGATCGTTGAGTACTGGAGAATGCTACTGTATTTAATCTTTTCATAAAGGTATCATAACCTGTTGTATTTATCGATCATTTGATTTTATTCTTTTCGATGCTTCCGCTGTATTGTCATCGATACTTCTTTATAGATTTATCGTCATTTTATCCAATACTTTTTGATATTGTACTTCTAAATCTCTCGGTACTTGGCTCGCATTTTTACTGCTACTCCGTATAGTATTCATCGATGCTTCTCTGATATACATATTGATATCTGTTATACACTTGCTGTATGTTACCACTTTTTACTTTTATGTTCAACGATATTTCTAATTTACATATATCTGATGTCACCTTCGCGGTATTGATTTGTGTATCAGTTTCCCTAATAGATGTTACAGAGAGAGAGAGAGAGAGAGAGAGAGAGAGAGAGAGAGAGAGAGAGAGAGAGAGAGAGAGAGGAGTAGAGTACGAGGAGTGTATCAGTTTAACCTTGTTAACATCTGCCCTTAAACCATCGTGTGATTCATGCCTCTCTCCCTCCCCCCCTCGCACTTCATCTCCTCCCCACCAGACTTCCCTTCACGCCCTCCCCGTCCTTGCCCACCGTCTTCACCCCCTGACACTTGCCAACGTCCACTAGAGACACGTTCTGTGATCTAAGTTCACCACTGGCTACTATGAATATTATCATACTTGTATCTCCAGTGTACCCGCTAGTGAGGCTAAATACCATAGGCACACGCTACACTCACAGGTATAATGATAGATGATATATATATATATATATATATATATATATATATATATATATATATATATATATATATATATATATATATACGTAAGCAGCATGTCATGCGTAAGGCAAACAAGTTCGAAATTAGGAATGCGTTTTCTTGGTGGGCGAAGAGGTTAGGTTACTTCCCACTGGCTTCCAAACTCAGGTTTATTTGATCTAGTAAATACTTACCTTGCCTCACCTGCGCCATCACCAACATTTACCTCAGGCCAATATAACCTGTCAAAAACGGAGGCTGCGTATTTATAACCATCCTTCAACCCAGAACACTCTACAAACTAATAAAAAAAGATGTGGAGTCTTGTGTATATATGAAAATTTGATACTCAAGGCATATATATATATATATATGCAGAGAGAGAGAGAGAGAGAGAGAGAGAGAGAGAGAGAGAGAGAGAGTCCTCATCTCTCACTCTTTCTTGTACATCCTCTCCAATAATCTCTCTTGGAGATAAAACGTTTCAAAGAGGAGGATCGTGGGCGTGGGTGGGTGGGTGGGGTGACGTCTGCAGACCTGCCTCCACTGTGCCATCAACAAGTGGTAATGGCCGGGAATATTGCTCGGATCAGCAGGAGAAGATACATTACGGTTAACGTTGTGAGTCACAGGCAGGAGAGAGAGAGACACACACACATGCGAAAGATACGTATAGTGGGGCGCTGGGTGTGAGGGTGGGATGTTCAAGAATGGAGTGATAGAGGGAGTGGAAGATAGATGAGAGGTGTTGTGGTGAGGAGCGATGAAGGATACACCACTGAGGCGGGTGGTGGGTAGGAGGAGAGCAGTGAGGGAGGTTATATAGAGACGTGAGGGTTGATTGACGTTCACCTGGTATGGCATTGAGGCCTCATCACACATGGCTGGAGTCACACAATAACCTCCTTCATTTCTGGAATACTTCCTCTACCCTCCACCTTTCATCCTACCTACCTCCCCAATACCCACCAACCTCCCTCCTTACCTACCTACGTATCTACCTACCTACCTACCTACCTACCTCCCCACTACCCACCAACCTAGAAAAATCTACCCAACGTCGTTTTCATTCATTGCGTGAATATATCTATTTTTTTTTTTTTTTTGAGGACCGAGACTTCAAGGACATATCATATCTTTTCCCTTCATTTCGGTAGGTGTAAAAATCTCTTGTATTACGTTACCTCTTTATCTGTCTCACTGGTGTGTGACCCCCAGACGATGTAGACACATAAATGATATCAAAATAATGATCTCACTTAGGCCTGGACTCAGACTGTGACTATATACATCACCGACTCATAGGAATATATATATATATATATATATATATATATATATATATATATATATATATATATATATATATATATATATACAAAGTGTAGCGTAAATCACTGAGAATGCTCACTCACCTGTTGCATAAAGATCGCTCATCACAATTATAATTAAACCTGCCAGGACAAAAATTACCCCAACATCATTTATCATTTTTGATGCGCTAACCTCTCGTGGACTGCCCCCACCCCACCCCCTCCAGGCCTCCAGCTGCTGTGAATTAATAATGATAAAATACACGTACCACTGTTTCCGTACATACATATATATATTATTTTCTTTTACTTTAAAATGAATATCGTATAAGCGAACAAGAACCCTCAATTACTATGCATTACTCGACCCAGTAACCCATGCCCTGTCTTCGCTTCGCTACACATTTCACTTCTCTGTAGAAAAATGCGTCCACACTCTCTCTCTCTCTCTCTCTCTCTCTCTCTCTCTCTCTCTCTCTCTCTCTCTCTCTCTCTCTCTCTCTCTCTCTCTCTCCCTCGACCGGGAGATTCTC